>NC_051388.1:30227329-30237329 GCF_015228065.2 Penaeus monodon | reverse complement strand
TGTGTGTTGTGGTTGTGTGTGTGTGTTTGTGTTTTGTGTGTGTTGGTGTGTGTCGTGTGTTTGTGTGTAATGTTTCCAATGCAACTTTGCTCAACCCCTATCTAATCTAAATTGCTTTCTGAACCGCATAAACATGCTCTGAACCGGTACCGTTTAATACTAACCGAGTCCCTTGAAGAAATCGCTAAAAAATGCAAAAATACGTTGACCAGAAAAGGGTTAAAATTTTAGATAGTGTAACTAATGTCCCAGGGGAAAAAGGTAAAATTACTCCCCGCCACACTCTATAGTGCGTAGGATTACGGGACTTAAGGCCTGTTTTTTAACCCTTTTTTTTTTCAAATTTGGAAAAACTTTTGGTACTACTCCTATCCGTCTAATTCAAATAAAAGATATTGATTTTTTAAAGATTAAAACAAAAGGTTCAAATTTAATTTAACTTTTTTTTGAATTTTAAACCCTTTTGCTAACAAGGTGGCATACAATATTAATAATTTTATTTTATATATTTATATAAATTTTTATTTATTTAATATTTATAACATTTATTAAATATTATTTTGTATTAGTATGTGGGGCCCCGGGGGCCGAATGGTTAGAGCGTCGGGGCAAAACTGTCACGACGGCAATCTGATTCGAGGGTTCGGTCACCGGCCGGCGCGTTGTTTCCCTTGGGCAAGGAATTCACCTCGGTTGCCCGCCTAGCCACTGGGTGGCCCCAACCCCGCTCAAATCGTGCCGGGGAATAGAGATGGTGATCTAAAACATCGGGCGGGGCAATGGCAAACCCCGCTCTAAAATTTCTAAAAAAATCATGGAAACCCTACGTCAAGGGCCCGGTGGCCGAATGGGTTTGGCGTCGGCCCAGACTGTCCGACGGCAATCTGAATTCAAGTTCGAGTCCCCCACCGGGCCCTTGTTCCTTGGGGAAGGAAATTCACCTTGATTGCCTACCCACCACTGGGTCCAAGCCACCCAGTCAAATGCTGGTCCCAAACCCGGGTAAAAAGAAGAAGTTACCTAAAAAATAACACCGGGACTCTCCGTGGAAAGGACTGGGGGGCCCTACCACGTCCACTCAAGAGCATCACAACTGAAAAAACTGCAATTAGGTATCATCTGTGCCACGGCGGCTCGACATAAACCCCGTTAAAAGAAAGAAGAATGTATTATTGCGTGTTGTGTGTGGTGTGTGTGTGTGGGGTGTGATGTGTGGTGGGGTTGTGTGTGGGGTGTGTTGTGTGTCCTGTGTTGTGGTTTGTGTTGTATTATATAAGGTTTATATATGTATATATGTGTATATATAGAATATATGTATTATATTTTATAAAATTGTAAATATATGTTATCATATATATATATATATATATATATATATATATATATTATATATTCAAACCCCACACACACACACCAACACCCCACACACACACACCACACACCCCACACATATATATATAAAATATAATATATAATTTTATATATATATATATATAAAATATATATATTTTACATTATATATATATCATGTATATATAAAATAACACAATATATATATTTTATAAATTATATATATTTTATAATTATATTTTATAATATCACACACACACACACACATACATATAATGTGTGTGTTTTGTTTTGTGTGTTTTGTGTGTGTGTGTGTGGGGTGTTTTGTGTGTGTAAGAGCCAAAATGATGGCCCCTAAAAAGAGTTGGTAGGTGGCGAGCTTAGGGTGTAAGGTAGCCGACCAAAGATTCTTGACCCCTTTATTTTATTAATGATGGAGAAACGGCTGCCCCAAGGAGCGGGGTTGTTGCTCCTTGGCTTCCCGCATGGAGTCTGCCTGTCATCCCCCACAGTGGTCTAAAGATGGGCATAGATCACGTGCTTAACATATACAATCATTGGTGTTTGAAAGGTGGTGTTACAACAATGCATAGCTCTTGTGGAAGGGGTAGACAATGCAACATTGGAAATGTCTAGAGTGGGAACAAGAGACGATAAACAGGTAAGCAATGGACATGTAGAATATAACAAAAGATAAATAGAATAACATTGGCATACATATTTCATTGTTGTGTTTTGTGTGTGGCGTGTGTGTGTGTGTGTGGGGTGTTGTGGTGTGTGTGTGTGTGTGTGTTTTGTGTTTCTTCGTTTTTTTAAGATTAAGAACCACTGATCAATATCAGTGCGCCCACTGGATTATTCCCTTTTGTAATAATACCTGATTACATCTGATTTGGGATTTGAGTTTCTAAATAAATTTCCACCAAGCGCCGATTATTTAAATTATTGTTACTCTAGTAGTAGTAGTCTCAAGTGCTATTAGATCCTAGTTGCACACACCTTTCAGTGGTAGTGTGGGATTTGGGTTTGGGCCCTTCCGAATCTCCGAAGCGCCAGAGATTCAGGTCCTGGTCAGAGTGGGATGTTTTTTATCGATATCAGTCCACTACTGCATTATTCCATCTTCCATGCCGCCAGAAGCATGTATACATATTCTATATTTATGCACTCATGCATATATACTATATAAAATATCCATTAATATGTTGTCTATCATGTTATACATGTATGAATATATATATATATATATATTTTATATATATATATATATATATATATATATATTTCACACAAACACACACACACACACACACACACACACACACACACAACACATTGTTGTATATATATATACATAATATATATATATATATATAATTATATATATATTAAAATATATAAAATTTTAAATATATATACATATTACATTATATAAATAATACATATATACATTTCATTTTATATATATATATTATATATATATATATATATCTATATATATATATATATATCTATATATTATATATATATATTTAGACATATATTAACTAATGTAATTTAAATACATATTTTATGTATAATATATGTATTTTATGAAAAAATGATTTTGAATATATAAAATATATTATATATGTGTGTATATTATATATATATATATATATATATATATATATATATATATATATCAGCATAATTTTATTATATATATATATATTATATATATATATATATATATATTGTATATATATGGTCCAGTGGTTGATCACTGGACTCCGACCCTCTTGGTCTCGAGTTTTAATTCACCGTAAAATAACTGCGTTCTGACTGCTGGCTCGACCCCGAGAAATGACCGCCTTAAGAAAGCCAAACGCAGGTGTCGCAGGAAAGTCACCGCCGTGGCACAAAACGCGGTTGATTAGGAAGGGCACTGCTTTATAACGGTACGAATTGAGAGAGGCCTATGTCCTGCAGTGGAATGAATGTCTGTTGAAAAAAAAAAAAAAAAAAAAAAAAAAAAAAAAATATATATATATATATATATATATACACACACACACTCACACACACACACACATATTATTATATATATTATATATATATATATAATATTATATATATATTATTATATATATATATATATATATTATATTATTATATATATACGTATACTCAACTCTTATTTAATTTATTTTGAAGGAGAAGGGCGCACTTTATGTCGATAATTCGATGCATATAGTGAAAAGAGCGGAAAAGTGTTAGTTTGCAGATTAGAAAAAAACATTCTGTCGTATAGCAACATTATTTTCAAAATGCTTATTAGATAGAGTAATAGGTGGAGTAATAAGCTGCCTTGCGATCAGTGTCTATTTATCGTATTTGGACGATGTATAATGCTGTAAAATGCAAAGAAATTGTAACAAGAAAAATGAGGTTTCACCTCTGAGAGGAAGGCATTATTTACAACTATATCAACATACAAATGAATATAAAACGCTGTTTCTTCATGATAAGAATAATAGAATATGAACATTGTAGTTCAGTGTCTTCACCACATCAAGCCTTAGAGAGATTTAAACTTGTCGACACACCAAGCTAGTTTGTATTCCGCATACAACTCATCTTAACTGACTCATCCTAAGCTGACTCGCCGTGTTTATTTAACCTTTTGTTGGGCGGGGCAGTCTAGCGTTTGTGCGCGACCTTGCCCGAAGGTGACGGAGAATTCTCAGGTGTCACTCCCGAATTGACCCTCTAGGGCGTTCACGAGAGATCGAGGAAAGCTGACCTAAAAATGCCTCCGAGAAATGTGAAAAGACCGCTTGGCTAAACGTGAAGGAATATAGGGCCTGCATTGAAGTGCATACAAGTTTACTCAAGTTAACCGTAACAGTTTTCATATCATAGCCAAAAGTTGGTTACTTTTCGCGATTTTCGGTATCCACACCTTTCTTTTGATCTGCTAGGTAAGAAATATTCCTCTGGCACGATAAAGACATGAACGAACACACACAACACACACACCACACACACACACAACACACACAAACACACACACACACACACACACACCACACACACACACACACACACTACACATACACATACACACATACACTCATACACACACACACACACACACACACACACATTCACATTAGACTATGGCTGCGTAAATATAAGGCGAATATATATATATATATATATATATATATATATATATATATATATATATATATATATATTATATATAAAATAAGTATTACAAATCGACAAATGTTTCTCCCGATAAAGTGAAAACAAGGAAAGCTGACCAAATGACCCTTTCGTATGAATTGAAATCCAGAACAATAAAATATTTTCCCCCCTTAAATGGGTCCGACAATCTAGGAAATATGAGCATTTACATAATATCAACATGGCATGGGCTAAAAATGACTTTTCAGCGCCACCTTCCTTTGTCGCCGGCCATCTCGACCCAGCGGCGAGCCCAGCTGGCCACTCGCTCGTCCAGCCCGGAGCGGCGTCATCACGGCCGCCCCTCAACATGTTTCATGCTTTGTTTAGACATCACTCTTGCTCGGGCATGGTTGGTGAGACTCCATTCGGCTCCGTCTTGGTCTGATTCCTCCCACATATGATGGCATAAGAGGAAGTATATGAGACATATTCAACAAAATTTTGTAATAAATGTTAAATAATAGCGTTTACCCCTAGTTTTTTTATGGGGAAATATATAGAAAAACAAAGATTTTTCTATTCGCAACCAGTGGCACCTCTTGATCCCCACTTGTTTTCTTGAGGAAAGGCTTGTTTTGGCTCTCCTGCGGGTTTTTCAGTCACTGGTAGTTTCAGTAGAACGTTATTGCACTTGGCTCTTCTGCGCCTTCCCTTGGCCGCGGCTCCCCTCAGCTGCGGTCGAAGCGGTTTCCGTATAAATAAGATGTAATTCACAATCCTCGGGTAGCATATTCCATTTGCATAAAACGCTCCCATAATTCCCTTGAGCCACAAAGGACCCCGGACGCTATAATTCATGGACAACGAAATTTGCATAATCACAATAACTAATAAATGACGAAAGGGGATGGATTGCAAGATCAATGCAGGGATTGACGCTCCCCCAGCAGCATGTGACTCGGTTCCCATCGCAGTCCTCCCTCCACATCCATGCTAGCACACACGCCACAGCACACCACCAAAACACACAAACCACACACACACATACACATTTTACTCACCCCACACAGACATACACACACACATACACACACACATACACACACACACACACACACACACACACCATATATTTTTATATATATATATATATATATTTTATATAATATATAAAATATATATTTTGTATATATATACCCATTTGTGTGTGTGTTTTTGTGTGTGTGTGTTGTGGCGTGTGTGTGTGTTTGTATGTGTGGGCTATATCTACCCATCTGTTTATCTATCTATCTATCTATCGATATATATATACATATATATATATATAATATTATATATATTATATATATATATATATATATCATATAATATATAACAAAGAGAGGAGAGAAAAGAGAGACAAATAGATATTCGATATAAATTTTTGTACACACATACACACACTCACACTCACCCCCACACACACACACATGTATATATCATCATCAAATAAAAAAAAAAAATAAAAAAAAATAAAAAATAAAAATAACGTTATGCTCATGTTTGAGCAGCCGTGGACCTCTCCACCATCCTTCGCCACTCAACTTGATCTTGCGCTTTTCTTTCCCTTGTACCATCGTCACCCGCAAATATCATTGTGTTGTAGCTCAGTCTTGTCTTCGTTTGCCTCTTCCTTTGTTCCTATCACCATCAGCAAGTTTTTCTCAATATTTGTACTTCTCATCACATGCCCAAATAAACTTTAGTTTCCTTTTGTTCAAGATGTCCAACAGCCATCTTTACAATTTTATTTTTCTCAGCACTTCATCATCCGTTTTCTTTTCTGTCCGTTAATACGTATACTCATCTGTAACACCATATTTTTCAAACTATTGACCTTTTTTGTCTATCTTCTTCAGCACCCAACACTCAAAACCTATGACGAAATTTGGGGAAAAACTATGAGTTCAATACCTCACTTTGTCTGAAAGGGGAAATGCTTCGGTCTTTCCACATGTTATTGAGAGCAACTGTGGCGATTTTGGCAATAAAAACTCTTCTTTTTATCTCCAGTGAATCATCATATGTATTAGTAACATGTATTATATGTATATATATATATATTCTTCTTAAAGTGCCTTGTCCTTTCAGGGCGTTGGCGATCATGGTTTTCCATCCCGTTCTGTCTGTTGACAACTTTAGCAGTTCTAATTTCACTTCTGCCCATATTGAGATCTTTGTTCAAGCTAGTGATGAACTTTCATCAAGGTTCTTTTAACTCCTGATCTTCTTAATACTTCTTCATTAGTAACTCTTTCTGTCCATGAAATCCTGAGCATTCTTCTGAGGAACCACATTTCTACTGATTTTAATCTTTCATTCATATTTTCATTGACTGTCCAAGAATCACACCCATAAAGCAAACTGACCACATATAACATTCTAACACTCTAACTTTGTTTTTCTACTTCACTCTCTGTCTTAAAGACAGCACTCATCTTGTTGAAGACTTCCTTTGCCATGCCAATTCTTTTCTTTATTTCAGTTACACTTCTTCCAACTGATGTTATCAAACTACCCAAGTATGTGAATTTCTCAACATTCTTTATTTCTTCACCTTTGATATTCAAGAGCATTTTGGTGTTATATTCTTCTTTGATATCACCATACACTCTGTCTTCTTAATGTTTATCTGAAGACCTTTCTTCTCACTTTCTGTTACAACCTTTTTCAATATAATTTAAAGATCTGTTTCTGTTTCTGCTACTAGTACAGTGTCATCTGCATATCTCAAGTTGTTAATATTGATCCCTCCAACTCTAACACCTGGCATGTTCTTAATCTCCTTTAAAATAATTTCACTGTATAAGTTAAACAGAGCTGGTGATAATACACACCCTTGTCTTACACCTCTCTTGACTGATGTCCACTCACTTATTTCTCCGTCTATTGTCTGTTCCCAATACAAGTTCCTAATCAGTTGTAAGTCCTTTCCATCAATATTTAATGCTTCCAACATTCTAAACATTTCTTCATGTTTTACCTTATCAAATGCTTTGCTATAGTCAATGAAGCATAGGTATAAGTCTGTCTAAACTTCTATCGCTCTTTCTCCCAACATTCTCAATATAAATATTGCATTCCGAGTCCCTTTTCCTCTCATGTATGCATTCTGTTCTTGCGATATTTCTTCCCTTATTTTGGGCTTCGTTCTCTTGAGCAAAACATTCTGGATCAATTTTGTAATGTGGCTCATTAAACTTATTGTCCTGTGGAGTTCACATTCAATTGCTCCAGGTTTCTTGGGAACGCTATGAAAACAGACATTTTTCATTCTATGAAGTGCATACTGTACTTCTTCCTGCATTATGCATATATATATGTGTGTGTATATATATATATATATATATTGGTCTTGGGTAAGACAATAAACTGCACCCTGGGGTTCCCTTGAACAAGGATAGCACCCTATTAGCTCCCTATGCCAGGGTTGCGGTGAAACTGTCGGCAGCAGGGCAGTGGATATCTGGTGAAAACACCTTCAGTTCTACTGATTACTGTTTCACCAAATAATATGTCTGGCGTACTACAGTGTAACTGTTTTAAAGCGGCATAGATAGTTCCTCCTAGTTAGTTGGAGACTGCGAGTTGAGAAGGATCCTGGGGGATTCCACTCAACTTTTCTTTTCTCCTGATAAACCTCTACACCAATGATTAAAGGCAGAAATGATAATTCATACCACATCGCCCGTCCCGTGGGTTATCAAGGGGCGCGTTATTCAGTGGGCAACCAGGCTGACAATGTTAAATATGCATCTGGAAGACAAAGAAGATAAAGAAAACATGTCCAATTAAGAAACACATTGATAATCGGAACGTGGAACGTAAGGAAAATAAAAGAGATGGTTAAATTACATACTGTCTGTAACGAAATGGATAGATACAACATTCAAATACTATGAATCAGTGAGACCAATTGCAAAAGTAATGGAAGTTTCAAACAAAGAAACAAGTCAGTTCTTTTTTCTGGAAAAGAAGAAGGAAATTATAGTTACGGAGTTGCTATGATTCTCACGAAAAAAACTGCAAATGCACTAATTGGGTATAGCCCAATAAATGATCGCATTTTAAAAGTCGGAATACAAGCAAAACCTCATAACATTAGTATTATACAATGCTACGCACCAACCAACATTGCAAGTGATGAAGAAATGGAAAATTTTTATAACAGTCTCCAAGAAACTTTAGACACAATCCCTAAAAGATATGTAAAAGTAATCATGGGAGACCTCAACGCCAAAGTAGGCAAAAATGATCTAAAAAATGACACCTGTGGAAAATTCGGCCTTGGAGATATAAATGAGAGGTGAAGATTTTATTGAATTCTGTAGTACAAATAATCTAATTATAGCCAATACATTGTTCCAACACCACCCAAGACACTTGTACACGCGGTTTTCACCAGACAAAAGAACTTGCAACCAAATTGACTACATTGTGCTGAACCAAAAATGGAAAAATTACATAAAAAATGCCAAGACAAGACCTGGTGCCGACTGCAACAGTGACCACCAACTACTAACTATCGACTTTCAAATAAGACTCAAAAAGATGGAGCGTCCAACACCACCTCTAAAGCTTGACTACAAAACTCTTGATAACAATTACAGAATTACAGTGTCAAACAATTTGAAGTACTCAATCAATGTGAAGATGATAAAACACCAATGAGTTGTGGGAAGAAGGAAAAGAACTCTTGCTGAGCACTGCTTAAGAAACTATCGCCAAAAAGAAAAAGACAAATTCCCCCTGGATATCTGAAGAAACACTAAGTGAAATTGAAATAAGAAGATGCCTAAAATCAAAGGGTATCAATAATCCAGTTGATTCAAAGATTATTGCGACAAGATAAGGAAAAATATTTAAATGAACATTGCCAGAGAATTGAAAACTTTTCTATCAATAAGACAACTAAAGAACTCTACCAAGGAGTACGAAACATCACACGAAAATTTATACCTACAATGGCACTATCAAAACTGAAGATGGACTTTTTTATGTGATGGAAAGAAGTCGAGATAAATGGAATCAATATTGTTCCAACCTATACAAAAAGAATAAAGATCTAACAACAACATTATTAGACTCAATGACAGCAAAGATGAACCACCGCCACTGCTAGAACGAAGTTATAAAAGCCATAAAAGAGTTAAAGAATAACAAGAGACCGGGAATGGATGAAATAACAGCGGAACTAATCTAGAATGCTGGCGAAAGTGTTGAATACTTCTTCTACAAACTTTGTACAAAAATCTGGAATGAAAGATGGCCAGAAGACTGGGTAAAGTCAGTCTTTGCTCCATACCTAAAAAAGGTGACGCACTCCAATGCAACAATAACAGGACAATTGCATTAATAAGTCACAGCAGCAAAATTTTGTTGAAAATTATTGCTGAAAGAATGAAGTTGAAGTTAAGAGAGGAAATTGCAGACG
>NC_051388.1:30192329-30197329 GCF_015228065.2 Penaeus monodon | reverse complement strand
AAAAGGATATTAATAGATCGTGGAAATAGAATTTTACCTTAAGAATATTTCCGCTAACTCATCCAAATTACTGCCATACAGTGGCCCAGATACTAACATACTTTCTATCACAAAACTAGTTCTTTATATATGTTTGTATAAAATGTTGGTTATTGATGAACAGCACAATGATAACTACTCTGAGTAGCTTGCAAATATTAACATACGGCCTCCACGGTGTGTAACGAAATTTTACAGTGATGATCTTCGCAATCTACATTGAATATTTGTTTATAGACTAAGTTTGAAATATTACTTGGAACTTGGTGAATATAGAACCTTAAAAATAATTTATCATCACGGCATTCATTTTATATTTCACATATACGACCTGCACTGTGAAGATAGACGTGCTGAACACTTATGGAGACAGTTAAGTTAAGTAGGTTTATTTACCACCCTGGCTATCTGCTCAGGCGTGGGCAATCATGATTACAGTTTTACATATATCTGACATAGTACTGTAGTCTGTAACTACTGTAATTGTACTTGGTAAAATATAAATATAAATCATTCATCCTACAAGAAATATTACTTTCATATGCTTTTGCCACTGTGTTTACATAACAGTTATTTGTTTACAGTAGTTGTTATATGGTAAATTTAGGGTATAGTACGAGTATATCTTCCAATGTATCTGAAGAAATGAAATATTCACATAGCTCTTTATACTTCATGTTAGGTGGTCTGAAAGACTGTATCACATGACATTCCGAGATATAGTGCTCAAGCGTTCGCTTGTTTTCTTCGTTACACAGTCTACATCTAGATTCATCTGCACTTCTTGCACCGTGTCAGCCATAGGAGGGCTTGCTATCTCTATACTGATCGTAGTGCCTTTTGGTACAGCTTTCATGCCTTTGAGTGTTAATCAGATCTACTAGTTCTTCCTTATGAGAATTTTTCCAAATATGTGCAACCCTAGCAAGAGGCATCCCAAGATCTATGTTCACAGTATCCTTGCTGCAGGCTTCTTTCGCCAATTTGTCTACGTGATCGTGCTTGCGTATGCCAACATGAGATGGTATCCATACAAATTGAATGTTGAAAATAACGCTCTGTTGCACACTAAAGTTTACATGAGTTTAACGTAGATTTTCAGGTTTTTCTCACGTCGGAATCCTTCTCGCTTCCCGCTACCATCAACGAGCTGCGGTACACGTGCGTGATCCAGTACGAGAGCACGTACCCCACGGGGCTCACCCTCTCTCTACTCGCAGACGAGGCTCTCCTGAGCCTACGAGACTGTCGGGGCCACCAGTTGCATCGACGACGCCAGCATGTCCTCGTCTTCCTCCACGTTGCGGAAGAACAAGAAACCACGCCGGACGAACTACAAGCGCATAACAATGCGTAGCGTTGCGTAGTGACAGAATGATGTAACCCCCGTGTTACAAGTGTGTGTTCACCCCCGTGTATCATAAATTCTGAAGTTCAGCACATAGCGTGCGTGAACACATTTGTACATTTATGAAATACTAAATACAAACAGAAAGATTTGTTTCCTATATCGTACTTGTAATGTTCAGCCAACCAGACAATAAGAGGCCACGGGTGTGATCGTTCCGATAAACAAAACAAAAAACAGCTTGAATCTCCTAGTACATCACGGAGAATAATTATCATATGAACTTCATCCCCCCTCATATTATATATATATATATTATATATATATATATATGTATACATATATATATATATATATATATTATATATATATATATATATATAATATTTATTATATATAATATATTTTATATATATATATATAAAATAATATATATATATATATTTATATATAATCTATATTTATATATATATTATGTGGTGGTGTGTTGTGGTGTGTGTGTGTGTGTGGTTGTGTGTGTGTGCATATGTAAAAAATTGTTTTGGGGTGGGGTGTTTTGGGGTATTATATATATATTAAAATATAATAATATATAATATATATATATATATATTGTGGGGTGTGTGTGTGGTGTGTGTTGTGTGTGTGGTGTGTGTGTGTGTGTATTGTGTGGGTTGTTTGTGGGGTGTTTTTATATATATAATATATATATATATTTTATATATATATTATCTATATAAAATATATATTTAAATATTTATATATATAAGCTTACTATCTATGTATACATATGTGTATGTATGTATATAGTATATATACTGTACTGTATATGTATATATATGGATATATATATAAAATATATAATATATATATAATATTTTAATTTATAATATATTTTATATTATATATATATATAAAGTATGGAACAATAAAGGGGAAGTACACAAAAACACACAAATATGCCGAAGGCCTTTTCGCATTTACTGCCTTGGGCATATTCGTGTGTTTTTCTTGTACTTCCCTTCGTTGTTCCATTTGCAATTTTTTTTGCCCATGAATTCTTCAACAACGATGGCGGGGAATGGGGGAAATATGTATACATCTGTGTATATGTATGCATGTATGTATGTATGTATAATATATATATATATATATATATATATTATATAATATATATATTATATATATATATATTATATATATGTGTGGTTGTGTGTGTGTGTGGTGTGTGTGTTTTATGTGTGTGTGTGTTTATTTATATATATATATATATATTAATTATATATATATAATATTATACATATATATGTATGTATATATATTATATAATATAATATTTTATATATTACATATATATATATATATATACATCTATATATATATATATATATTATTATACAAATTCTATATTATATGTATTGTATGTATGCATGTGTGAAATTGTATTGTATTTTAATATATATATATATATATATATATATAATATATTATAAATATATATTTTAATATATATTATGTTGTGTGTGTGTGTGTGTGTGTGTGTGGGTGTGTGTGTGTGTGTGTGTGTGGTGGGGGGTGTGTGTGGGTTTTGTGTGTGTGTGTGTGTGTGTGTGTGTGTGTGTGTGTGTGTGTATGTGTTTATATATATGTATGTATATATGTCGCCAAACTTGAGGAGGTCTAAGAATTATTTTGACTGCTGTCTTTTGGACTTCTTTCTAGCTTATTTTATTTGTGTGTTTGTTGAGGCTGGATGACCAAATCAGTGGGGTGTACGCGAGTCTGGGCATATGAATTTTTGAAGATCGTGGGGTAATTTCGATATTGGAAGACCAAGTGACTTCAAACGGCGGCGAACGTGAGTCTGTATGGGGCTGTATGGCGGCGATGTGCTGGTCCCGTAGAGCTCTTGTCATGATGCCCCCGACAGCCCGGTGGGGGTCCCAGTCCACGACTGACCCCCCAAAGTTGGGGGTGGTCCGCGGGGGAGGTTGGAGAGGATTTGGGGGGGGGGTATTGTAAAAGCGCAGGTGGTCGACGGTGCGCGAATGTGAATGCGACGTATTTCCCCCTTTTGGGGTGTCTGAAAGGTGTCGTTGTGGGGCCCCAAAACAGGGGGGGCCCGATCTTGGTCCTTGGGCACCAAGCGGAGCGGAAAAGGGGGGGGAAAGGAAAGTGGCCCCCTTGGCGAAGGGCCCTGGCACCCCCAGAGAGGAAATCCCGGCCATACACATTTTTCCTTGGGGGCCCCCGCTGCGGGTTTTCTCTGTTGTGGTTGCTGGTCAACCCTTGTCAGGTCCCGACCTGGCTGCGGGGGGTTTTTTGCTTTTTTGTCGAGGTTTTGCTGTAGATAAAATGGAGGAAAATTAACGTAGTGGGTGGGGGACGTTGCCTTAACTTTTTCCTACACTGTGGCTTTTGTGTGTGTGGTGTGTGGTGTTTTGTGTGTGTGCGTGTGTGCTGTGTGTGTGTGTGTGTGTGTGGGTGTGTGAGATTGTGTGTGTGTGTGTGTGTGTGTGGTGTGTGGTTTTTATACCAATATTTAAATATATATAATATATATTATATATATATATTTTAATCTATATATATTCTTATAATATTTATTTAAAATTATATTATATATATATATTATATTTAGAATCCCAAAAATATTAATGTATATTATATATATATATATATATATATTATATATATATATATTTATATTATTACCACAACTTTAAAATATTAAAATTATATATTATATTATATTTTAATATCCAATTTAATATGTGTGTGTTATTGTGTGTGTGTGGTGTGTTGTGTCCCTACACCATTATATTCATATATTTTATTATATATAATTTATATAAAAATTTTATATATATATTATATTATTTATATATATTATATATGTACTAAAATTTAAAATAATTATATATTTTATATTATTTATTTTTTTATATTAACATACTTGTATGTACATTATTATATATATGTTGTTGTGTTTGTTTTTGTGTTGTTGTGTTGCGTGTGGGGGTTGTGTGTTGGGTGTGTGTGTGTGTGTGTGCTGTTTTTGGGGGTTTGGTGGTGTGGGTGTTGTGTGGTGGTGGTGTTGTTTTTTTTGTGAGGGAAACATAAAAATTTTAAATATATAAAATTTATAATTATATTTTATATAATTATAAAATTTTAATTAATATATATTATAATCTAAATATCATCATATTATATATAAAATTTTATATAAAATTATATTATATATATATATATAGACCCTACTATATACAAATACACAAACACACCCCGACCCACACATACCCCCCCAAAAACATCCACACCACACCACACCCCCCCACACAAAACACACACACCCCCCCAAACCACAAAATATATATATATATATATTATTTTTTATATATAATTAAAATATATAAATATATATTATCTTTTTTATATAATAATATATTATATATAATATTCTGTATTTATTATATCGTTAGATAGATGAAAAAGTAGATAGATAGATAAAAGATAGATGTATATCATAATGTAAATTTTATACTTAAATTTTTAATATATATATTATATATATATATTTATATTTAATTTTTAACATATGGTGTGGGGG
>NC_051388.1:30187329-30189829 GCF_015228065.2 Penaeus monodon | reverse complement strand
TTGGTTGTTTGGGCATTGTGTGTGTATTGTTATATTATATATTATATATTATATATATAATAATATATAATATAATATATATATACAATTATAATTTATATATAATATATATATATATATTATATATATATATTATATATACCGTTATTCTTTTCATCTTCTATCTATCTTCTATAAAAAAAACAAACACACACTCACCATACATATATTTTTTATTTTAATATTATCAATATCTATATATATATATATATATATTATATATATGAATTTTTTTTATCATTTATATATATATATATTTTAAAATTATATTATATGCATGTGGTGGTTGGTGTGTGGGGTGTGTGTGTGTGTGTGTGGTGTGTATGTGGTACGGGTGTGGTGGTGTGGTGTTATAAAATGTTTAATATATATATATATATAATATAATTATATTATATATATATTTTTTATGTGTGTGTAAAATTTGTTTTAATTATATATATATTTTATAAAATTAATTAATAATATTTTTTAAAAATTTTAATATATTATATATCTATATATATATTTATATATATATATATATATATATATACCTGTTATATCTATCCATCTATCTATCTTCTTCATATACAAAAAAAAAACCCCCAAAACCCTCACAAACATAAATATATATATATTATATATATATATATTTTATATATATAATATATATATATTTTATTACTATATATTTTATTTATAGAATATTTATTTATCTATATTTATATATATATGTGTGTGTGGGTGGTGTGTGTGTGTGTGTGGTGGTGTGTGTGTGTATGTGTGGGGTGTGTGGTGTGTGTATCTATTCATATACATATATATATATATATATATATATATATATTTTTTAATAATATAATATTAATATATAATACATATTTTACTACACAAAAACCACACCAACACACACAACACACCACACACACACCCCACACACACACCAGACGTAACGGTTTCCATGGAAAATCTTTTTTGAAAACCTTGGGAAGAGGTGCGGGACTTTTTAAAATATTTTTTACGGAAAAAAAATATCCCAAATTTAGAGAAATAAAGGTTTACAAACAAAAGGCCAGCTATGGGGACACCCAAAAAAACGCGCATTTTACGGGGGGTTTTTTAATTAGCCTTGCGCACAGCCGCTGGCATGGGAGCCGCTTTTTAAGGGGAGGGGGTTTCCCCCCGGGGGAGATTATTTCACAAAAGGGGATGCTATTTCCCGAAGATTTTAAAAATTTTCCAAGCGAAAAACCCTGATTGTACAATGATGGTAAAGTAAACTTTTTTGGTCTTTGGTTTAGGGGCGCGGACCCCAAAAAGGGCCGGGTTTGCGAACAAAAAAAGAGGCGCAAGGGGAAGGGAAAAAAAAAATTTTTTTAGGGTTTTTTGAGAAAAATAGAAACTCCCTTTAAAAAATTCATTTATTTTACTCAGCAAAATTTTGTAGAAACTTTTAAAATTTACAAATAAATCAACAGAAAAAAGAAATTTTTTAGCCTTAAGGAGATAGAAAAAAGAATCAAAAACCCGTTAGGGGGGGGTTTTTTTTTGGGGTTTGAAGGGGGGAAGAGGGGAAGCGAAATGAGGAAAAGGGGAAAGGATTTTTTGAAGGGGAGGGGTTTTTTTCATGAACCTTTTTTTACAAAAAATTTTAATATCTTACACGTGACTTTCTTTTCACCTTTTTTAACAGGGAGGCCAAAAAAGCTTGGAAACTTATGACCCAGACAGAGAAACCCGGGTTTAACAACTACAGTTCTTGCTGTATTGACTGTATATTTGGGAAAAAAAAAGTTTTTAATTTTTTCAAAAGGGATTTTGCCAGAACATATCGTTTTCGGGGCGGAAATTTTTTTTCACCCCAACAAGGCGAAAACCGTGGGACTGGGGTGGGGCTTCGCCCTCCCCCCTGCCAAAACCCTCACCTACCCCCTTCCTTGCCCAATCCTTTACCCTCTCGTGCCCTTATTCGCACCCTCTCCCTGCCCCCTCGCTTTCCCCCTTCCTCTTTTTTCCACGGTATTTTTCTCCCCTTCACTTTTTTTTCCTTGTTTTTTTCAAACCTTTTTTCTCTTACCCTTTTCTATCCTGCCTCCATCCACCCCATATCCGCCCTGAAACCCCGCATTTCCCCTCGACCCCTCTTATTCGCCCCCTTTTTCCTTTCCCTTTTCGTTTTTTCTTTCCCTTTCTTTTTTCACCTGATTTCTCCCTTTTCCACCCTTTTTCCCCCCTTTTTACCCTACCTTATTTTTAAAACCCCTACCTCTCCCCCCATTTTCCCTTTATCCTCCCCACACCCTCCCGTAATCCCAGGGCGGGTGGGGAAAAAGCCTATTTTCCCTTTTATTTTTTTATCATGTTTTATGCTGGCTTTTTTTTCCCCATTTTTTTTTATTTACACTATTTTGTACATTTTAAAAAAAAAACTTTCATTAAATCCCTTTCGTTACCCAAATTTTTTTGGGATGCTTTTTCA
>NC_051388.1:30175329-30177829 GCF_015228065.2 Penaeus monodon | reverse complement strand
GAGCCTCGTCTGCGAGTAGAGAGAGGGTGAACCCGTGGGGTACGTGCTCTCGTACTGGCTCACGCACGTGTACCGCAGCTCGTTGATGGTAGCGGGAAGCGAGAAGGATTCCGACGTGAGAAAAACCTGAAAATCTACGTTAAACTCATGTAAACTTTAGTGTGCAACAGAGCGTTATTTTCAACATTCAATTTGTATGGATACCATCTCATGTTGGCATACGCAAGCACGACCACGTAGACAAATTGGCGAAAGAAGCCTGCAGCAAGGATACTGTGAACATAGATCTTGGGATGCCTCTTGCTAGGGTTGCACATATTTGGAAAAATTCTCATAAGGAAGAACTAGTAGATCTGATTAACACTCAAAGGCATGAAAGCTGTACCAAAAGGCACTACGATCAGTATAGAGATAGCAAGCCCTCCTATGGCTGGCACGGTGCAAGAAGTGCAGATGAATCTAGATGTAGACTGTGTAACGAAGAAAACAAGCGAACGCTTGAGCACTATATCTCGGAATATCATGTGACACAGTCTTTCAGACCACCTAACATGAGGTATAAAGAACTATGTGAATATTTCATTTCTTCTGATACATTGGAAGATATACTCGTACTATACCCTAAATTTACCATATAACAACTACTGTAAACAAATAATTGTTATGTAAACACAGTGGCAAAAGCATATGAAAGTAATATTTTTTGTATGATGTATGATTTTATTTCTATTTTACCAAGTACAATTACAGTAGTTACAGACTGCAGTACTATGTCAGATATATGTAAAACTGTAATCATGATTGCCCACGCCTGAGCAGATAGCCAGGGTGGTAAATAAACCTACCTAACTTAACTGTCTCCATAAGTGTTCAGCACGTCTATCTTCACAGTGCAGGTCGTGTATGTGAAATATGAAATGAATGCCGTGATGATAAATTATTTTCAAGGTTCTATATTCAAACTTAGTCTATAAACAAATATTCAATGTAGATTGCGAAGATCATCACTGTAAAATTTCGTTACACACCGTGGAGGCCGAATGTTAATATTTGCAAGCTACGCAGAGTAGTTATCATTGTGCTGTTCATCAATAACCAAAATTTTATACAAACATATATAAAGAACTAGTTTTGTGATAGAAGGTATGTTATTATCTGGGCCACTGTATGGCAGTAATTTGGATGAGTTATCGGAAATATTCTTAAGGTAAAATTCTATTTCCACGATCTATTAATATCCTTTTATAGTACAGAATCCTGACAAATGTTCATCGATCTATTACACTGGTCCAAACCTAACGTTTGGTAACGCCGAATAGTGGAAAACACTGTGTAAAGCCACACGATGAAAAACACTAGTCGGCCGGCGGAAAGAACCTACCAAGAAAGGCCTGTAACGGCAGTACTTGTATAATGGCTAGCAGCGAGCGGAGCCTCGCTAACTCCGCGCTGACCTTTCACCGGGCCGCCGTTTTTTTCGCGGCTCCCCCTCGGCCGCGAAGGTAGTTCAACGAGACTAAAAGGGTCGCCCACTTGTACTTTAGCGTTCTTTAAGGCGCGAGAATAATTGATTAAACCGTTAATTTATCATTTATTCACTACATGCCATGCTCCTCTCAAAGCGGCGTGCCCACGCTGCCCTCGAGTTACCACTACTCCCATGCGTTATTATTCATTTCTCGTTAATAGTGCCACTATTAACGGGTCCATTCTTTCATCATGAGCAACTTTCTTTCCCCTGCACTTCGTTGCGATGAAGTGTCACCATTTATTACATCTTTTGAATGTACAATTAATGTACAGACCAGCAGAAATACTCATCTACTCACACGGATATTCATGATAGTTTTAAGCACGGAGTAATTTTCCAAATTAACATTCACGCCTCATTCAAACTTCACCGGAACCACATATATATATATATATATATATATATATATATATATATATATATATATATATATATATATATATATATATATATATTGTGTGTGTGTGTGTGTGTGTGTGTGTGTGTGTGTGTGTGTGTGTGTGTGTGTGTGTGTGTGTGTGTGTGTGTATGTAAGGTGAAAAGTATTATAAAGGTGGTAAATGACCCTTCTTTTTTATAGCTTTTATTTGCCACAGTTAGGAACTGGGACGTCTATTATTATCGCTTCCATAAAAATGACAGACTGTTGTGACCGTACCTGATATTAATGAAATCTTGATCTGTGTGGTCATACACACTTTTTATTGTTCTTTGCAATATCATTACAATCAACTCACTATTATTGCAACTGATGTTATCACTCTTACAAATATTATAACTGCTGTCATGCTACTTGTGAGTTTTTTTTTTACTACCCAACGCAAAGCCCTTACACCGCCAACTAAATATCTGTAGGTGGACATAGCACACATTGGAGGGACCGAACAGGCCCCAGTTCTGGCCTCTAAGCCATCTATCAGAGTATCTCTGGCTCACAGAACCCTTACAGTGTGTGTGTGTGTGTGTGTG
>NC_051388.1:30137829-30147829 GCF_015228065.2 Penaeus monodon | reverse complement strand
TTTTGTCTACCCTTTTTTCAGCCCCCAAACCTCAAACCCAATATGATGAAATTTGGGAAAAATACTAATGATTTCAATAACCTCAGCTTTGTCCGAAAGGGGTAATGTTTCCCGGTTTTTCCCCGATTTTTGAGAGAAAACTGTGGCGTTTTTGGAAATGGTAATTTTTCTTTTTATCTCTGATGAATCATCAATATTTAAAAACAGCCCCAAAGGGTAAGTAAAACCTTTTTTAAACATTTTCCACAACCATTTCATTGACTGAAATATGTTCATCATTGTTCATTCCCGGTTACCCTTTAAATTTTCATGATCTTATTTTCCCCTTGGCTTTAAGAAACAAGCGCCCTTTTTGCTTGCTTCTCAAAAACTTTATCTATAGCTTTTGTATTTCAGTGATATGTTTGGAAATCAAAAATACCCATCGGCGTACCTTATTTTTTGATTTTTTTGTATCCCCCCAACATCTACATTTCCCTTAAAAATTTCCCTCTAAAAGCACCCCCATAATTTTTTCAGAATAAAATTTTAAAAGAGGTGCGGAGACAAAAATGAAAAACCCTGTCGCACTCCTTGTTTGATTTTCAAAACCATTCTTTTAAACCCATAAGTGGTTCTTACGGGTTCCCTTGTTTTTCAAAAAGGGCTTTTTTTTAGTTGGATATGTTTTTTGGAAAAACTTCATATGGGTTAAATGTTTTTCCCCAGGGGAAAATCTAAAAAAACAGTAAAAAAAAGTTTAAAGAAATCGATAAAACACAAGAAAAGGGTTTCTTTTTGATTTTTCTCTTTTTTTTCTCATGTTTCAATTTCGTTTTAAAAATCGGGTTTCGGGTACCTTTTCCGGGGCAAAAACCTGTTTGTTCTTGAAAATTTCCTCTTTTAAATTTCAACTTCATTTTTTCCCGCAAAAATTTTTTCAAAAAAATTTTTGTTTCTGTGACTTTTTAAAACAATTGTCCTTTTATTTTTTGCATTGGAGTGCGTCCCCTTTTTGGGTAGGGAGCAAAGATGATTTTACCCAGTCTTCGGGCCCCATTTTTCTTTCCAAATTTTTTTGGGAAAAAGTTTGTAAAAGAAGTATTCAACACTTTCCCCGCATTCTAATTTTTCCGCTGTTATTTCATCCATTCCCGGTCTCTTTTTATTCTTTAACTCTTTTAGGGCTTTTAAAAACTTGTCTAGCAGGGGGGGGGTTTCATTTTTGGGCTGTCTTTTGAGCCCTTTTTAATGTTGTTGTTAGATCTTTATTCTTTTTGTATGGGTTTTGGAACAATTTTGATTCCATTTTTTCTCTGACTTTTTTTCCCATCACATAAAACAAGCCCATTTAATTTTTAATAGGGGTCCTTTGTAGGTAAAATTTTGTGTGTGTTTGTACCCCTTTGGTAGAGTTCTTTAGTTGTCTTTTTGATAGAAAAGTTTTAAAATTCCTGGCAATTTAATTAAATTTTTTTCCTTTATCTTGCGCAATAATCTTTGAATCAACGGATTATTATACCCTTTGATTTTAGGCCTTTTATTTCAATTTCACTTAGTGTTTTTTCAGATATCCAGGGGAATTTGCCCTTTTTCTTTTTGGCGATAGTTTTTTAACAGGCTCAGCAAGGTTCTTTTCCTTCTTCCCACAACTCATTTGGGGTTTTTTTCATTTCAATTGATTGAGTACTTCAAATTTGTTTTACCCCCGTAAATTTTGGGAATTTTTTTAAAAAAGGTTTTTTTAGTCAAGTTTAGGGGGGGTGTTTGGGGCGGGTCCATCTTTTTGGGCTTTTTTGAAAGTCGATAGTTTTTTAGTTTGGGGGTCAACTGTTGCAGGGCGGCACCAGGTCTTGTCTTGGCATTTTTTTTGTAATTTTTCCATTTTTGGGTTTAGCACAATGTAGCCAAATTTTGGGGGCAATTCTTTTGTCTGGTTTAAAACCCCGTGTACAAATGGGCTTTGGGGGGGTTGGAAAAAATGTATTGGGTATAATTTGATTTTTTGTACCCACGGGAAATTTAATAAAATCTTCACCTATCATTTAATCCCAAGGCCGAAATTTTTTCCCCAGGGGTCATTTTTTAGATATTTTTGCCTACTTTTGGGGTTGAGGGCTCCCCTGATACTTTTTCATATCTTTTTTGGGGTTTTGGGCTAAAGTTTTTTTGGGGACTGTTAAAAAATTTTCCATTTCTTCATCAAATTGCAAAGTTTGGGTTGGGCGTAGCATTGTATTTAAAACTAAGTTAAAGAGGTTTTTTCTTGTTTTCCCACCTTTTTAAAAAGCGTCATTTTTTGGGGGTATACCCAAATTTTGCATTTTCAGTTTTTTCCCTGAGAATCATAGCAAATCCGTAAAATAATTCCTTTTCTTTTCCGAAAAAAGAACTAAATTTTTTTTTTGGGTTTTTAAACTTCCCTTTCTTTTTGCAAATTGGGCTCCTGATTTTAAATATTTGAATGTTGTAAAATTTTCCATTTGTTACAGACAGTATTAATTTAAAACCAAATCTTTTATTTTTTCCTTTTTCGTTCCCCCCGTTTTCCCATAAACAATGTGTTTTTTAATTGGACATGTTTTCTTTATCTTCTTTGTTTCCAGTTCATATTTAACATTGTCAGCCTGGTTTTCCCATGAATAACGCGCCCCTTGATAAAACCCCCCGGGACGGGCGAGTGGTATGAAATTTCATTTCTGCCTTTAATCATTGGTGAGAGGTTTATCAGGAGAAAGAAAAGTTGAGTGGAATCCCCCCGGATCCTTCTCAACTCGCAGTCTCCAACTAACAGGAGGGGAATTTTCTTGCCGCTTTAAAACGTTACACTGTAGTACGCCAACATATTAAATTTTTTTAAACCGTAATCAGTAGAAAAGAAGGGTTTTCACCAGATTTTCCACTGCCCTCTGCCGACAGTTCACCGCAAACCCCGGCATAGGAAACTAATAGGGTGCTATCCTTGTTCAAGGGGAAACCCCCGGGGGGGCAGTTTTATTGTCCTTAAAACCCCGGACCAATTATATATATATATATATATAATACACACACATATTTATGCATAATGCAGGAAGAAGTACCCGTATGCACTTCATAGAATGAAAAATGTTGTTTTTATAGGGGTTTCCCAAGAAACCCCGGAGCAAATTTAATGTGAACTCCACGGACAATTAAAATTTTAAAGAGCCCCATTACAAAAATTTATCCGAAAGTTTTTCTCAAGAGGAAAGAAGCCCAAAAAAAGGGAAGAAATATCGCAAGAACAGAAAGCCCTACAGGGGGAGGGAAAAGGGAAATCGGAAAGCAAATTTTTTTGAGAATGTTTGGGGGAAAGAGCGATAGAAGTTTAGACGACTTTTTCCTATGCTTCCCTTGGCTATAGCAAAGCATTTTTATAAGGTAAAAAATGAAGAAATGTTTTGAATTTTGGAAGCATTAAAAATTGATGGAAAAGGGCTTACAACTGATTAGGAACCCTTTTATTTGGAAAAAAGACAATAGACGGAGAAATAAATGAGTGGACCCTCAGTCAAAAGAGGGTAAGAAGGGGGTGTAATTTTCAACCCGCTTTGTTTAACTTATCCCGTGAAATTTTTTTAAAGGAGATTAAGAACATGCCAGGGTTAGGTTGGAGGGATCAATATTTAAAAACTTTAGATTCAGATGGGGCACCCGACTAGTACAGAAACAGAAAAGAAACTTTAAATTATATTGAAAAAAATTTTAACAGAAAGTGGAAGAAAAGGCTTCAATAAAAATTAAGAAGGGCAGAGTGTTGGTGATATCAAAGAAGAATATAACACCAAAATGCTCTTTTTAATATCAAAGGGGAAGAAAAAGAATGTTGAGAAAAATTTACATAATTGGGTAGTTTGGGTAAAATCAGTTGGAAGAATGTAACCGGAAAAAAAAGAAAGAATTTGGGATGGGGAAAGAAGTTTTTTCCAAAAAGATAGTGCTGTCTTTAAGAACAGAGATTTTAAGGTAAAAAACAAAAATTAGAGTGTTTTGAATGTTATTGTGGTTTATTTTGCTTTTTGGGTGTGATTCTTGGGAAATCAAAGAAAAAATTTAATGAAAAATTAAAAAACATTTGAAAGTGGGTTCCCCAGAAGAAAGCCCCGGATTTCCCGGACCAAAAAATTTTCCCAATTTAAGAAGTATTAAAAAGATCAGGAGTTAAAAGAACCCTTTATGAAAGTTCACACTACTTGAACAAAGAAACTAAAAGGGCAGAAGTATTAGAACTGCTAAAAATTGTTTAACGACAGAAAAAGGATGGAAAAAACCCTGATCCCAAAGCCCTGAAAGGCAAGCACTTGGAAGAAAATATATTTATATACATAATACATTTACTAATACATATGAAAGATTCACTGGAGATTTAAAAAAAAGAGTTTTCATTTTCCAAAAAACCGGGGGGGCCCCAGGTTTCTCTCAATAACAAAGTGGAAAAAAACCCAAGCATTCCTTTCAGACAAGCTGAGGTTTTTGAAAAAATAGTTTTCCCCAAATTTCGGGGCATATGGTTTGAGTGTTGGGGGGCTGAAAAATAACCAAAAAAAAGGTCAATAGTTTTGAACTAGGGGGTTCCGATAGTACTAACCCTATTAACTGGACAGAAAAAAAAAAAAGGTGGATGAAAAGGGTGAGGGAAAAAAAAATTTTAAAGACTGGCTGTTTGGGCCCTCTTTTTAAAAAAAGGAAACTAAAATTTTTTTGGTCTGTGAGAGAATTTCAAGTAATTTAGAAAAAATTGCTGATTTGGGGATAAAGGGGGGAAAAAAAGGAAGAGGCAAAACCCAAGACCAAAACTGAGTAAAACAATCAATGATATTTGCGGGCTGACGATGGTACAAGTGGAAAGAAAAGCGCAAGATCAAGTTGAGTGGCGAAGGATGGTGGAGAGGTCCACGGCTGCTCAAACATGAGCATACCGTTATTTTTTTTATTTTTTTATTTTTTTTTATTTTTTTTTTTTTATTTGATGATGATATATACATGTGTGTGTGTGTGCGTGTGAGTGTGAGTGTGTGTATGTGTGTATCAAAATATTTATATCGATATATCTATTTATGTCTCTCTCTTTCTCTCTCTCTCTCTTTGTATATATATATATATATATATATATATATATATATATATATATATATATATATATATATATATGTATATATATATCGATAGATAGATAGATAGATAAACAGATAGGTAGATATAGACACACATACAAACACACACACACGCCCACACACACACACACACACAACACACACACAAATGTGTATATATATATATTATATATATATATTATATATATATATATATTGTGTGTGTGTGTGTGTGTGTGTGTGTGTGTATGTGTGTGTGTATGTGTGTGTGTATGTCTGTGTGTGTGTGAGTGAATGTGTATGTGTGTGTGTGTGTTTGTGTGTGTCTGTGTGTGTGTCTGTGTGCGTGTGTGCTAGCATGGATGTGGAGGGAGCGACTGCGATGGGAACCGAGTCACATGCTGCTGGTGAGCGTCAATCCCTGCATTGATCTTGCAATCCATACCCTTCGTCATTTATTAGTTATTGCTGATTATGCAAATTTCGTTGTCCATGAATTATAGCGTCCGGGGTCCTTTGTGGCTCTAGGGAATTATGGGAGCTGTTTTATGCAAATGGAATATGCTACTCCGAGTGATTGTGAATTACATTCTTATTGATACGGAAACCGCTTCGACCGCAGCTGAGGGGAGTCGCGGCCAAGGGAAGGCGCAGAAGATCCAAGTGCAATAACGTTCTACTGAACTACCAGTGACTGAAAACCTGCAGGAGAGCTAAACAAGCCTTTCCTCAAGAAAATCAAGTGGGGATAAAGAGGTGCCACGGTTGCGAAAAAAAATCTTTGTTCTTCTATATTTTCCCCCCCAAAAAAAACTGGGGAAAAACGTTTATTTTTTTAAAACATTTTTTACAAATTTTTTTTGAATATGTCCTTACTTCTCTTATCCCATCATATTGGGGGAAATGACCAAGAGGAGCCAAAGGAGTCTCACCACCCTCCCAAAAGAGTGATGTCAAACAAAGCTAAAACTTTTTGAGGGGGGGCCCGTGTGACGCCGCTCCGGGCTGGCGAGCGAGGGGGCCAGCGGGGCTCGCGCTGGGTCGAGATGGCCCGAAAAAGGGAAAAGGTGGCGCGAAAAGTCTTTTTACCCTGCCTGTTGATATTTTAAATCTCATTTTTCCAATTGTGGGCCCTTTTAAAGGGGGGGAAAATATTTTTTGTTCTGATTTCAATTCATACGAAGGGTCATTTTCAGTTTTCCCTTTGTTTTATTTTTACGGGAGAAACTTTGGGCGATTTGTAATACTTTTTTTATATAATATATTATTTATATATTATATATAAAATTTTAATATAAAATATATATATATATTTTTTGCCTTTATTTACGCGCCATAGTTAATTAAATGTGTGTTGTGTTGTTGTGTGTGTGTATAGTGTATGTGTGTGTGTGTATGTGTATGTGTGTTTTGGTGTGGGTGTGTGTGTTGTGTGTGTGTTTTGGTGTGTGGTGTGTGTTGGTGTGTGTGTGTGTGTGTTTGTGTGTGGTGTTGTGGTGGGGTTTGGTTTTTTGTGTGTGTTTGAGTCTTTAATCGTGCCCGAGGAATTTTCTTCCCTAGCGATAAAAGAAAGGGTGGATACCGAAAACCCGGAAAGAAACCAAATTTTTTTGGCTATTATAAAACTTTTACGGTTATTTGAGTAACTTTTTTCCTTCATGCGGCCCCCTATTTCCCCTTTCACGTTTAGCCAAGGGGTCTTTTCACATTTCTCGGAGGCTTTTTTTGGGTCACTTTCTCGTCTTCGTAAACGCCTAGGGGTCATTGGGGAGTGAACCAAAATTCTCCTCACCTTGGGGCAAGGTCGCGCACACGCTAGCTGCCCCGCCCAAAAAAATTAAAAACAGGCGTCTTAGGATGAGTCTTTTAAGATATTGTATGCGGAAAAAACTACTTGGTGTGTCGCATTTTTAAATCTTCAAAAAGGCTTGATGTGGTGAAGACACTGAACTAAATTTTTCATTATTCTTTATTCTTATCAGAAAAACGCGTTCTTATATTCTTTGTATGTTGTATATTTGTAAATAATGCCTTCCTCTCAAAAAAACCTCATTTTTCTTGTAAAATTTTTCTTTGCTTTTACGCATTTACATCGTCCAAAATACGATAAAAGACACTGATCGAAGGCCTTTTACCCCACCTTTACTCATCTAAAAAGCATTTTGAAAAAATGTTGCTTACGACAAAAGGTTTTTTTCTAATCTGAAAACTAACCTTTTCCGCTTTTTTTTCATATACTCGATTATCGACAAAAAGTGCGCCCTTCCCTTTTCAAAAAAAATTTAAAATTAAAGAGTTAGTATCGTATAATATACATTTTAATATATTATATTATATATTTTAAATTTAATTTTATATATTATATATATTATTCTATTAATAATAAGTGTTTTGTGTTGTGTTTGTGTGTTATTATTATTATATATTTATTTTTTTTTTTTTTTTTTTTTTTTTTTTTTTTTTTTCACAACTTCATTCCACTGCGGCATGGCCTCTCTCATTCGCTCCCGGGTTAAAAAGCAGTCCCCTTCCTATCAACCGGTTTGTCCAGGGGGGGGACTTCCCTGCGACCCTGCTTTTTTGGCTTCTTAAGGGGCGGTCATTTTCTCGGGGTCGACCCGCAGTAAACGCGTTTTTTTTTACGGTAAATTAACTCGAGACCAAGGGTCGAGTCCAGTGATCTAACCACTGGACCATATATATCAAAATATATTATAATATATATAAATTATATAATATAAAATTGCTGTTTTTAATTTTATTATATAATATATATTATAATTTTTAATTATAATAACATATACAATACATATTATTTTATAATACAATACTACATATATATATATAAAATATTATTATTATATATATATATATATATATAAACCCAATATACATATAATATAATTCATATTCTTTCATACATACATTATTATACATAAATATGTATTTATATACTGTTATTTTGTCAAAATATTATATAATATATATTATTAATATTATATTTATATATTATTTAATTTTAAAAATATATTTGTATAATATGATTTTATTTTTTTATTAGTTTTAATTTTTTAATTATATATTATTATTTTTTTAATAATAGTAATTCCCCATAAAAACCCACAAGACTATTTTTAAAATTGTATATACTGTATAAAATTATATATATATATATTTATATATATATATATATATTATTAAAATTTTTATATATATTATTTATTATAACCACAAGTGTTTTGTGTGTGTGTGTGTGTGTGTGTGTTTTGTGGTTTTGTGTCATATATAATATATTATTATATTATATAAATTATATAATATATTTCTACTGTATATACATGATGACAACATTTTAAAATGGATATATTTTTGGGGTATATTCATGATGATAAATATAAATTTGTATAATGGCTCTGGCGTGCGGGAAGTGGAATATGCAGTATGGACTGAATCGTAATACATCCCCTCTGACCGGACCTAATCTCTGGCGTTTGGGAGATTGGGAAAGGGCCACCTACCACCTACCCATAAAAGGTTTGTGCAACTGGGATCTAACTAGCACTTGAGCCCTACTATTTACAAAGGTCAAAAATTAATAATCGCCTTTGGGGGAATTTATTTAAACCAAATCCCAATCAGATGAAAATCGGTTTTTTTAAAAGAAGGAATAATCGTGGCCCTGATATTGACAGTGGTTTTTATCTTAAAAAAACGAAAAACCACCACACACACCCACACACAACACACACACCCACCCACGCCACCACACACAATGAAATATTATCCCCAATGTTTTCCCATTTATCTGTTGTTATTTCTACTGTCCTTGTTTTTCCCTTTTTATTCGTCTCTTGTTGCCATTTCTAGACTTCCCAATGTTGCTTGTCTATCCCCCTTTCCCCAAGGCTAGCATTGTTGTAACACCACCTTTTTCACAAAGATTGTCTATGTTTTAAGCCTGATCTTCCCCTCTTTAGACCACTGTGGGGGATACCCTCCATCGGGAAGCCAAAGCAAACCCGCTCCTTGGCGCCCGTACCCCTTACTATCAAAAAAAAGGGGTCAAAACTCTTGGTCGGGGTACCTTACACCCTAGTCGCCCCTACCACCTCTTTAGGGGCCTCATTTTGGCCTTACACACACAAACCCACACACACCCCACCCCCACCCATACACCAATATATATTTGTGTGTGTGTGTGTGTATAATAATATATATATATATTATATATATAATATTTATATTATTAATTGGGGTTAATTATATCTTATATTAATTATATATATATATATATATATTTATTTTATATATTTTTATATATTATATTTTTTGTGTGGTGTGTTGGGGTGGTGTGTGTGTGGTGTGTGGTGTGTGTGTGTGAATATATAATTATTATATATATATATTATTTAATATTTTACAATATTATATTAATTTTATATTATATATATATTATATATATATATATACTATATTTACAATGTAAATATTAACTATATTCCTATTACAAATACTTATAAAAATATTTTACATACCCCACACACACACCACACACACGGCACCCACACACACCCCCAAAACACACACACCCCCACACAACACACACCAAAACACACAACACACAAACGCACATCATACTTTTCTTTCTTTTAAGGTAGGTTCATGTCTGAGCCGCCGTGTCACGCAGATCCCAAATTTCAGTTTTTTCATGTTGTGTGCTCTTGGAGTGAGTACGTGGTGGGTCCCCCTTCCTTTCCCCCGGGGAGTGCCGTGTTTTCCTTTTTAGGTAATCTTTTCTCTATTTATCCGGGTTGGGACCCCAAATTGACTTGGGGTGGCTTGGCCCCCCAGTGGCTAGGTAGGGAAACAAAGGGGAAATTTCCTTCCCGGGGAAAAACGTCCGGTAGGGG
>NC_051388.1:30127829-30132829 GCF_015228065.2 Penaeus monodon | reverse complement strand
TTAAAAAAGCAAAGGGTTTTAAATTTTAATTTTAAACTTTATTTTAAATTTAACCTTTGTAACAAGGGGCTCATAATAATATATATATATAATAAATATATTTTATAATAAAAAATAATATATATAATATTACTTTTTATATAAAAATATATATATTGTAGAGTATGTTGTGGGCCGGGGTGGCCGAAGGGTTGAGCGTCGGCTCAAGACTGTCACGACCAATCGATTTGGGGTTCGATCCCCGGGCCGGGCGTTTTTTCCCCTTGGGCAAGGAACTTCACCTCGTTGCCTCCTACCCATTTGGGGCCAAAGCCAGTAAATAAATGCCGGGGTAATAGAAGGTGACTCGATAAACATCGGCGGAAGGAAAATGGCAAACCACCGCTCAAAATTTGCTAAGAAAAAACGGGAACCCATATCGCAAGGCCGCGGTGGCCGAATGGTTAGAGCGTCGGCTCCAACTGCCCGGGGCAATCTGAATTCGAGAGTTCGAGCACCTACCGGCACGTTTTCCCTTGGGCAAGGAACTTCCCCTTATTGCCTCTCCACTGGGTGGAAAAGCCCCCCCCCAAGTCAAGTGCTGGCCCCAAAACCCCGGATAAATAGAGAGAAGTTTCCAAAAAAAGGAAACCCGGCACTCTCCGTGAAAGGATGGGACCCTCCCACGTACTCCTCCAAAATCACAACATAAAAAAACGAATTGGTATCATGCTGTACCAGGCGGCTCAACTGAACCTACCGTTAAAGAAAAAAGAATTTTAGTGGGGTGTGTGTGTGTGTGTGTGTGTTGTGTGTTGTGTGTGTGTGTGTTTTGGGGTGTGTGTGTGTGTGTGTGTCCGGGGTGTGGTGGGTGTGTGGTATGTATTATATGTTTATATATGTATTATGTGTAATATAGGAAAAGTTATATTTGTATCAGTGAAAATATATGTAAAATAATAATATAATATTATAAAATTTATTTTCATATATAAGGAAATTTATATATATAAAAGTTATTTTAAATATATTAATTTATTCACACACACAAACACACCCACACACACACCACACCACACACACACACAATATTATATATAATTATATTATAATATATATATATATATTTTATATAATTAAATATATACATATATATTTATTTAATATATAACACAATATATATATATATTATTTTAATTAAAAATATAATTTTAAATACACACCCACACACACATACATATATATTGTGTGTATGTTGTGTGTGTTGTGTGTGTGTTGTGTTTTGGGGTTGTAAGACCAAAATATGGCCCTACAAGAGTGTGGTATGGCGACTTGGGGTTTAAAGGTACCGACCAAATGTTTTGACTCCTTTATTTGTTGAATGAGGGAGTACGGCTGCGAAAGGGAGCGGGGGTTTTTGTCCTTGTTTCCCGCATGGAGTCTGCCTTCATCCCCCACGGGGGTCTAAAGTTTGGCATAGATCACGTGCTTAACATATGACAATCAGGTGATAAAAGGTGGTGTTAACAACATGCATAGCTTTTGTGGAAGGGGTGACTGCAACTTGGGAATGTCAGAGGGGCAACAAAGACAAATAAACAGTAAAGCTGGACAGTAGAAAAAAAACAGAAAAATAGAATAACTTGGGCTACTATTTCATTGTGTGGTGGTGTGTGGTGTGTGGTGTTGTGTGTGGGTGTTGTGTGTGTGTGTGTGTGTTTCTTCTTTTTTTTAAGTTTAAGAACCACTGATCAATCAGTGCCCACGGATTATTCCTTTTTAAATAAATACCTGATTACATTGTTTTGGGGTTTGAGTTTCTAAAAAATTTCACCAAAGCCCCATTTTTAATTATTGTTACTCTAGTAGTGTAGTCTCGTGTAGTTAGACCCTGTTGCACCCCCTTTCAGGGGTAGTGTTTGGTTGGCCCTTTCCCATCTCCCAAGCCAGAGATTCAGGTCCTGGTCAAGTGGGGTGTTTTTATCATATCAGTCCATTGTTTTTTTTTGGGGTTTTTTTTTTTTTTAATTTTTTTTTTTTTTTTTTTTGTGTTTTTTTTTTTTTTTTTTTTTTTTTTTCCCCAAAAAAACCCCAAAAAAAAACCCCACCCCCCCAAAACATTTTTTATAATATTCATATATTTATATATATATATAATAAAATAATAATCATTAATAAAATTTTTTCTATTCAGTATAACATTTTAAAATTATTTTTATTTGGATATTAAAATATATTTTTTTATATATTATATATATATATATATCCAAAAACAAAACAAAAAAAAACAAAAACATTTTTTATATTATAATATATAATATATATATATATATATTTATAATTTATATATATATATATTTTAGACATATATATTTGTATATAAATACATTTAGTTTATATGTTTGAATTAATAAATATATATATATATTTTAAAATTTTATATTTAAAATTTTAAAAATAATTATATAAATATAAATTAATAATTTTTTATATTTTTTATATTTATATAAAAATATAATTTATATTTTATGATATTTTTTAATTTAAATATAATTATAATAAAAATTTATTAACCAATTTTAATAATAATATTATAATTTATTATATTTTTTTATATTATATTATTTATTATGGGGATATATGATTTTATTAATTAGTAAAAAATGGTTTCTTGTCTGGAAAAATGATTTAAAAAAACCAATTAAATAGTTGGCCCCAAATTTATTAAAATAATCTTTTTTAATTAAATTGGAAATATGCCTGGTTGGGAAAAATGTCTGTTGAAAAAAAAAAAAAAAAAAAAAAAAAAATTTATTTTAAAAATATAAACCAAAAACACCACCACACACCACACCACATATATATATATATAATATATATATATATTTTAATTTTAAAAATAAAATATTAATATATTTATAATAATATATATATAATTTTATAAATTTTCTTTCAACTCTAATTTTAAATTTTTTTTGAAGAAAAGGGGGCACTTTTTGTCGTAATTCGAGATATAGTGAAAAGAGCGGAAAGTGTTAGTTTTTCAGATTAAAAAAAACATTTGCGTAAAGCAACATTTTTTTCAAAAAGCTTATTAGTAGGGAAAGGTGGGGTAAAAACTCTTCGATCATGTTATTTTCGATTTTGGGCGGATAAAAAGCTGTAAAATGCAAAAAAAATTTTAACAAGAAAAATGAGGTTTCACTCTGGAAAGGAAGGCATTATTTACAAATATTCAAATACAAATGAATATAAAACCCCGTTTTTTCATGTAAAATAAAGAATAATGACATTTTAGTTCTGTCTTTACCAATCAAGCCCTTAGAGATTTAAACTGTGCACACCAGCTGTTTGTATTCCGCATACAATCATCTTAAAAAAACCCCATCCTAAGACTCGCCCTTTATTTAAAATTTTTTTGGGCGGGGAGTCTAGCGTTTGTGCGCGCCTTTCCCAAGGTGAGGAGAATTCTCAGGTGTCACCCGATTGACCCTCTAGGCGTTACGAGAGATCGAGGAAAACGACCAAAAATGCCCCCCCAAAATGTAAAAGACCGCTTGGGAAAAAGTGAGGGAATATAGGGGGCCCGCTTTAAAACATACAATTTACTCAAGTTTAAACCCTAAAATTTTATATCATAGCCCAAAAATTGGGTTCCTTTTTGCGTTTTGTATCCAACCTTTTCTTTTTTCGCAGGAAGAAAAATTCCTGGCCGTAAAGACATGAACGAAAAAACCACAAAAACCACACCCCACACACACACACCACCAAACCCACACCACCCCCCACACAACACACACCCCACACCACACCACACACACACCCCCACCACACAAACCCAAAACCATAACATACACTACACACATCATCATACACCACCACACACACCACACATTCCATTAGATATGGCTGCGTAAATATAAAGGCGAAATATTTTATATAAATATATATATTAAAATAATAAAATTTAATTATTTATATTTTATATAAAATAAGTATTACAAAACGACAATTTTCCCGTAAAATGAAAACAGGAAAACTGACCAAATACCCTTTCGTTAATTGAAATCCAGAACAATAAAAAATTTCCCCCCTTTAAATGGGGCCGCCCAAACAGGAAAATGAGCATTTTCATAAAATCAAAATGGAGGGCTAAAAAAGACTTTTTTCCCCCACCTTCCTTTGTCGCCGGGATCCGACCCGCGGCGACCCGCTGGCCCCTCGCTGCCACCCAGCGGGGTCATCACGGGCCCTAAAAATGTTTATCTTTTTTGACTCACTCTTTCTGGGATTGGGGGGGGGAGACCCTTCGGCTCCCCTTTTGGGCTTTTTTCCCCCATAGGGCAAAGAGGAAATATATGGACATTTCAACAAAATTTTTAATAAAAGTTAAAAAAATGGTTTTTTCCAGTTTTTTTTTGGGGGAAAAATATAGAAGAAAAAAGATTTCTATTTGCAACCAATTTTTTAACCCCCCCCCCCTTGTTTTTGGAAAGGTTGTTTTGGGTCTCCTGCGGTTTTCAGCCCTGGTATTCGTAACTTATTTCCTTGGCCTTCTGCGCCTTCCCCTTTGGCCGCGGCTCCCCCCACTGCGTCGAAGCGGTTTTGTACAATAAGAATGAATTTACAATCATCGGATAGCAAAAATTTCCCTTTTCTAAAACAGCCCATAATTTCCCTTTGGGCCCCAAGGACCCCGGACGCTATAATTTATGGAACGAATTTGCAAATCAGCATCTAATAAAGACGAGGTATGGATTCAAGATCAAGCGGGTGACGCTCACCAGCAGCATGGACTCGGTTCCCATCGCGTCGCTCCTCCACACCATGCTAGCACACCCCACACAAAACACACAACACCCAAACCCACCCACAACCTTCATCACACCACACAGACATACACACCAAAACCCCAAAACTACACACACAAAACACCCCACCACACACAAAAAAATAAATATATAAAATTTTTAATTAATATATTATATAATATAAAAACTTTTTTTTTTTTTTTGTTTTTG
>NC_051388.1:30106800-30114300 GCF_015228065.2 Penaeus monodon | reverse complement strand
TGTGGTGTGTGTGTGTGTGTGTGTGTGTGTGTGTGTGTGTGTGTGTGTGTGTGAAAGAAAATAAAACCATTCATATAGGGCAAATTCCAGACGAACGGTTCATGAATAAATAAGATATTTTACAATTCAAAATATAATCAGATATATAGAAGATATAAAATACATGAGGGTATACAGATGTATCAAACACACACGGAATATAACAAAACAATAGAGTGAGTAGAGATAAGTCAACACCGTTACAACACCTAAGCCGATGGCACCGAGGTAAGTTACTGGAGGAGGCGTAATCCTGTCTGATTTTACAGACGTGTCAATTCGAACCAGAAAAGTAGAGAACTGAGGTTTCAAAGATAGGAGAGGAAGAACTACATGTTAGCTAGCTATCGAAAATGAAATAGAGAGAGAAGTAAAGATAGGGGGCATATCCCTTCGCTGGTCATAAAGATTTATCTGACACCTAGACTGCTCGCAGTCATGATGGAGGAAGGGTAATTAGTTAGATAAGCTGATAGCGTCTAATTGTTTTACAAACTCTCTTTTGGGAGCATGGTAAAGGTTACGTGAGTGTGCAGACGACCAGATCATTTGCACATGTTATCAGAAATTGGTTAACGTGAGGAATGGAATCAACCAACACAAAAAAGATAGGCATCTCTAACCCACACATATCACTTGAGGGTTTCGAGAGATGCTTCATATGCTGATGGCTCCTGTTCCTTAGCCAATAGGTGTGGTACTGTTGGCCAAGGGAACAGTAGCTGGGGATAGGGTAAAAATAAATGAATAAATAAATAAAACAAATAAATAATGCATACACTCTTTACAAAATATTTTATCCTTATTTAACCATACACATCAAATAACATGTAATTAACATTTAATGGGACAGGAGGGTGTTCAAGTATGGGTCTTATGAGCCTTCTGTAAAGCCTGATATTAACTTCCTCTGGTCAACCTGCAAATCTTTTTAGCCTATTGACTGTACATCTAGCGATTGCCAGTCTCTCTCCTAAATATGTTGAAATAACCGTGCTTATAAATTTTAATCCCAGTGGTTTTCCATCCCTGGTAAGCAAATTTCTCAACATTCCATTTATATTTTATATATTCCTTTAGTGATTCTCGTTAATTGACACATCACTCATCAAGTATTTGCTGCTAATGACCTTAGCTGTTGACGTGACAGATGGTTTTAAATAATTAAATTAAACCCTTCCTTAATAAATTCGATGATTATGCTCTGGAGTTTCATTTCGCCTGGTCTTGTTCTAACTCCTGGAATTACCAGGGATTTGGTGACATTTGTTCTTATTTTCCAGGCCTCCTTGAAATGAATCTTCGATGCAGTTGCGCGATCTGTTGCCATTTCGATGGAGTGGTGGCGAGGAGAAATGCGAGAAATGATGATCTGGATTACATCCTCTGCGTATACTATGCGGTTACTACAGGTGGAGGAATTATGTGTATATAATGTGGATGAGAGTACGTTACCCTGTGGAATTCTACTCTGTAGCGGGAGCTCTTCACCAAGTTAGTGACTTTAAGCTTTACTTTTGCCCCACTCGACCTGGGGTTGTCTAGTTGTAACAATCTGTGTCTGATACCCTGATGCCATACTTTATCGAAGGTTTTCGCCACATCTCTGAGGACGATATTTGCCCTTCTTTTATTGGCCAGAGAAAGGGCCACCTCCTCGTCTGCTATTGCAATTGCTGTTGTGGTGCCATGAAATCTTCGGAATCCGTATTTTCTCGGATTGAGGAGGTCGTTAGACACGAGGTGCATGCGTAGCTTATTATATATTATTCTTTCTAAGATCTCTGGGATTTCTAGGGGAGATATTGGTTGAAAATCCTCAGGTCTGTTTAGAGGTTTGCCAGATTCGGTATTGGTGTTACTGAAGCAGTTTTAAATTGCTTGGGAAAGATCCCACAGGCTAATGGTGCATTGGAAATGTATCCTAGTGAGTCATCATTGATGGAAGGTTGATGATATCCACTTTTCTCATATTGCTGATGCCTGAAACTTTGTTGTTTGTGCTTCTCACTGCACAGGCTATTCCATTTGAGATGTAGGCTGTTAGCAGACCTTCACCGAGTTTGTTGAAGCCAATTATTGGGTCTGAATTAATCGTAGGGCCAGATATTCTACGATTCTTTCTTCAGTCTCTTGATCAAAGGTTTGGATGTCGTCCTCTGGTGCTCCTCCAATAGGTCCTGTGTACGGCCTCCTTTTGCTCATCTGTATGAATATTATTGCCACGTTGGTGGAAAAATTAGGGGCTCTGTGCTGTATCACTTTCCATTAGGGATGCGAGTTTCTGCCAAAATAGCTTTGGATCTTGGAAAGTGGAGGCAAGGTTTGAAGTTAGCTCTGCTCAATTATTGATGCTATGAACTTGGCTTGCTTCAGCCAGTATTTCCTTAATTTCAATGCATCTTCAACTAAGTTCCTGGTTCCATCCTCTCTGGTTGGCCAGGTCCCTTAGTCCTATAATTATTGTTTGTAGGAGGCGCTATTCAGGGAAGGTAGTTGGATGAGGACGAGCTCTTGATGTTGTCTCGAGTATAATGGTTCTTTTGGCTTCAAGTATATCGCTGAGACAGCGGCCAGTTTCCCTGGGTACTTATTCTTTGGTTTTACCATTTAACTGTATAAATTCTTTTTGTTGTAGGAGCGCCTTGTACTTGTCCCAGTCTGCGTCCTTGTATTTTAGTCTAGGTGTGCATGGTGTGCGTATGGGACTTGCTGAGATAACAATGATTACATCTAAATGGTCGCTGGTAGTAATAGTGCTTGGTGTGATTCGTATACTGAGATGGATGTGTTTGATATTATTGTACGTGGACTTGTAGCTGAGTTCCTGCAGATTAAGGAGGGGAAATCAGGGCCATGAAAAGTATTAATCGACCGTCAGTCATAATTTGGTTAAGACTGTTGCCGAGAGTGTTGTTGGCATGATCGAATGCTCTGTGAGCGTGGAGTTCTGTTCCTGACTCCCTTTCTATTTCTTTATTGCACTATTCTTCCGTGGACGTAAACGGAGCCTGTAAGATGTTTTTATTTGTTTGTTCCAATTTTCAAACAACAATCGGTTTAAATCCAGAAATGTCGTCGAGATTGCCAGCTAGCGTATGCGGTGTCCAACCGGTGGGTTCTTTGACATAGGGCCGATTCTTCCACGTGCAGTTAGGTCAGGTCAGGTCTGGACCCTAATGAAAAAAAATTTTAAATGTAACGCCAAGATCGCGAATCAGATAACGAGCATAAGAAGGCAGGTCACATGCGGACAAAAAAAAAAATAAAAAAAAATAAGAAAAAATAAATAAAATGTGGAAGCGAAGGAGAATAATGTCAACACAGCATCGGGCATATTCAAACTATCCAAGGTCACGGCAGCAATTATACGAACAACGAGTGGGAGGTCACAATCGTTAGTTGTTTCTTTAGCTCAAGTCTGATATATATACACTCTGTAATCTTCTGACGAAGATATAATCGAAACCGGCCAAATAAATCTCTTGTATTGTGAAGATATTCATTCTCATTCATACGTTTTATACATTTGTCACCTTAAATACGGTTCATCCTTCTCATGGCAAGAATGGCGAATGAGTTTCCTCCTCCCCGGGATTTTTTTCACAAGACGCAAGATCCAGAGTGTCAAGAATCGACGCTGTTTCTTGATGGACTGCTTGGCCGAGCAAGTATTATCACCTTCAGCACCGAGCCAGTTTAAATCCGGCGACCATCTCTTCCCTGATAGTGCTCGGGCCTTCCTTGTGGAGACCACTAGGACCCTACAACATCGACTCTACGAACTCGAGGGCAAACACCTTCCCTATGAGCTGATCCTCCAACTACAGCAGGAAGATCAAGCTCAGTGAGTCAACACAAAGCAAATTTACATCGTATATGCAGCAAGAGCAGATGGACAAAAGCTGGACGAAGTGATCATCTCAGAAACATGTCCTCCAAATACCTGACTCTCTTGGAAAAAGAAGCCCTCTCCCTTGGCCTCATATTCAGCACCGGGCAGGAATACAAGCACCTAATCGACTACGTTATCTTGAACCACCGCTGGACCGATAGTGACGTCGACAAAGGGTACGTCCAAGGAATTACTGCTTGCTGTATGGCTAATGCATCGTCGCGCCCCCCGGCGATCCCACGTAGATATTTTGTAATGAACCATAAGAAAACGGCGTGTCATCAAGGGGGTCCCAAGCAATTCGTGGCTGGGCTGGTTGCCTGAAATCTCCACTTGTGACCACCAGGGACCACCACCGTGGCAACCTCCGTGGGCATTACAACGACAATTTAATTTAATTTTTTTGATAATATGAATATGTTTACTTTGTTTCGTTTGTATGCCTGTTTTTGAACCTTGTACATAGAAAGATATTTTTATCTTATACAACATCCAGAAGTCCAAGCACCTAACTGCTTGTTCCCGCCTCTAAGACGATGACAGAGGTATGGGGGATAAACGAGGGAGTCACGCTCGCACGGCCCAGGCTACAGGTACTCTCTCTCCCAGTCCATGGCTTAATTGACTTAAGCAAGGGTATTCTAGCAGTAAGCCAGAGATCCTGTACGGAAGACTGCTTGCTTAGGATAGCCCTTGCTGTAGGTATATAGAAAGAGGCCGTAGTAGAGCCTTTTTTTTGTGTTCATCATAATTGTGTTTTACGGTGACGGACGGAGGATTCGAGGCAGTTTTTTTTATATAAGATAAGTAATGTGTAAACCAGCAGTGTATGCAGGCTTTGCTATATATTTGACATTCATGTATATATCCAAGCTTCTTAATTAAATATTAGTTTTATGTGTTTGTTTGTTTCTTCATTTTATGTTCTTTTTAGCAAGGAGTTGTGGCCCAGGCTCCTTTTGATTTTCCACACAGTTCGACATATATATAATGAGTGCTTAAAAATGATTTAAATTTCATGAACAATATTTATCCCAAACCCACCGTGCCCTCGGTGGAGTGCATTACCGCTCGGCCGCTCCGTCGGCACATCTCGGTAAAAATGAATAATATTAGTGAATGGTACAGGTGTCGAAGTCTGACACTATAAACGAGCCTTGTTGGTCACTGCAATATCACAGGAAAGTAACGAAAGGCGAGGGGAAGATAGAAGCTGCCAGGTTCAAGAAGAAGGCGAGGGATTTACTCCTGCGTTCAGCTGAAAGAAAACACCCACTTCACCTGCTGGAAGAGACCCCCGCAGCCCATCCATGAGAGGTCCCCCGACGGTACACAAGTCAGGCGACCTTTAGTGTACCGATCCTTATGCCATTCAAATTTCCATTATTCGTGTCTCATCTGTAAAGAAATTCCAACAGTAGCGCTCACTGCCACCACCTGTTTAATATGTACGGGAACGAGGTACATTTGGGGAGAAGTCAATGTGTAATTAGTATTGTGGAAATGAGGGACAGATTATGTTGGAGTGTGTGTAGTGTAAAAGGTATGAACCAGCGAGACAAAAGAATGGTAAGACGTACCCTGAGCGAAGAGACGAGCAAGGGGATTTCACCACGTCTGAAGGAATTAAGATAAGGTTATTTCTGAATATTTAACAATTTACTCCCTTACAGGTCATCAGCAAAGCTCATCAGTTTTACTCCCTTACAGGTCATCAGCAAAGCTCTTATTTAACATTTGCTAAAAATAAGTAAAAGAAACATCACAGAACACCTGAATTCTTTTATTATAATTTGAAATATCAAAAGTTTAAAAATAAAAACTAGCTCCTTTTAAGACTTAAAAATTTATAAAAATGGAAGTTTCTTTTATTTTTGTTTCCTCAAGCCTACATCCCTAAACGCTGGCGCTCCTCATGGTGATAAATGTGGCATTATATCGAGATGTGTTCCCATAATTAATTCTGATAGGCTCCTGTAACTTCTGAAGACAAAATAACACACACACAAAAAAAATGTAAGCTAAAGATCCCCGCTCATTACAGGACATCCGTGCGGCCTCTTCTACAACAGGGGATGGTGTCTTCGCCTTCACGGCAGTCAGTGTCCAACCAACTCCGTCCGTCCATCCAGCTTGCATTAAGGGCAGGAGAGTTGGCACGTCCATGCTTAAATCCGACGGGAAATCACCGTAGAGTTTTTTTTCCTGAAGGGATATGTTTCGACTTGCATACGAGGTTAGGCTGCCGAAGGAGAAATCCATAAATTTCGTTTCTAAAACTTCCATTACAACCAGACAGTCCACTGCAGTACCGATGAGACCGATCACCTCTGGTATTGGCAGCGCTCCCCTCGTTTGGCTAAGAATTTGGCCAAACCCCCTCTCCGGCGCTGTGGGGGTCATCAGTAATTCTCACCCGAGGAATTCCGGAAACCTAATCAGACGTCCTCAGAGTTCCGGGTACAAAAATAAAAAGCTTGCCAGTTTTTATGTAAAATCCTTCTTTACCAATGTACCCGCAGATGGAACTGTCCGAGCAGTCGAGAGGGTCATCAGCTCCATGACAGAAGCTGAACTTCCGCTGCCGAAACATCACTTCGCTCGCCTAGTGAAGTTATGCGTGGACTCCGGCCACTTCGCATTTGCTGAGGAAGAATACCAGCAGATTAGTGGTCTTGCCATGGGCTCCCCCCTGAGAGCAGTCTTTCCTGCCTGTTCATGGAGACGCTGGAGAGGGATAACTACAAGGATATTATCGGCAGACAACTTGGCTTCGTTACGTATATGATGTCCTCGTTATTGTCTCCAGAAGTTCGTGCCTGCAACATAAACTGACGCGGCTCAACTCCGTCCACGAGAAAATCCAGTTCACCGTGGAGGAGGAAGAGGATCGGAAATTACCTTTCCTGGATCCATCGGGGTGACGATGGCCTACGTTTCTCTGTATGCATGAAGCCTGCAAATGAAGAGGATTATATCCATTATTACTCCGCCGACAGCAACGAAACAAAATCTGGTGTGGTAATTGGCTTCTTCCTCAAAGCATTGAGGATCTGCATCCCTGAATTTTTTGAGGATGAGTTTGCCTATATAATTAATTCTTTCATGAAACATAAAAATCCCAGAGGCTTCCTGCTAAACCTCAGAGAGAAGGCGGAGAACATACGCGCAAGATCAGACCCTGCACCCTCTTCTAAAAATGTTCTCATATCACCGCCATGTAACATTTCCCAGGCGATCAGCAGATGCTTCGGCAAGACAGTGAGAATCGCCAGCACATCCGGGGAAAAGATATATGAATTAATACGAGACAGGAAGCAACCCGAAAGCAACTCTAACAGTGCTGTATACCGCATACCCTGCAGCAGATGCGATACAGCATACTTTGGTGAAAAGGCCGTGATTCAAATTATCCAAAGTCACGGCAGCAATTATACGAACAACGAGTGGGAGGTCACAGTCGTCAAGTGCTTCGTCAGCTCATGTCTGATATATATGTACTCTGTAATTTCTTTGATGTATTTATTTCTGACGAAAATATAATCAAAATTAAAGACATCTCTTAT
>NC_051388.1:30079942-30094942 GCF_015228065.2 Penaeus monodon | reverse complement strand
TCCAGAAGGTAGGAGAAGAAAGTGTAGCAGTGAGAGAAGTTAGAGCAGTAAGAGAAGTGCGTGGGCAGATAGAGGCAACGACATGCAAAGTGTTAAAAGAGATGAATGCATTGAGGAAGGAGTGTAGTGAGCGAGCAACCCAGATAATGGCAAGCCAGATGCATGTCGTGGAGAAGCAGACGATCGAGATTCGCCAGGAAGTGAATGAGATCCGTGAGGAAATTAGTGAATTCATGAAAGACCAGAAACACTAGGTAGATGACACCCAGTGCAGGCTTGCATGTGTGGAGCAGAGCGTGCAGTATGAGGAAGGGATTTGGAGTAACATAATAGAAGAAAGCCAAAAGAGAGCCAAAGAAGAAATTATGGAATACAAAGAAGAAATGAAGGAAGAAGCACGTAGGGAGCTGGAAAAGGCGAAAATAGCGGTAATGGGACTACAAGAGAAGTTGGCATCGGGTGAGGCAGTGAGCGAGGCCAGGGTGCCGCCGCTTGATTTGACGCTGGTGCAGCCTGAGATGACAGACAGCCATAGGGACTCGGACCCCCCTCGAGCTTCCATACCACCTTCACTACGTTCAGATAGTAACAAAACAAGACAAAAAGGAAACTACAAGATTTTAATGGTCGAGTGTCACTGGAGTCCTATCTAGCACAATTCGAAGTATTGGCGGTGGCACAAGACTGGGATGAGCAGGAAATGGCAGTGTAACTGGTAAGAAGTCTCAGGGACCAAGATGTAGAAATTATGGGATACCTATCACCAACACAGAGGGCAACATACTCAGCTATCAAAGCGGCCCTGGAACGAAGATATGGACACCAACACCAGTCCGAAGCATTCCGAGCCAGATTTAGGGCCAGGGTGAGGACATGAGGAGTTAAGAGTTGTGCTTACCCCAGGGCAAATAAAGATCTAGTGTCTGTTCTGCTGAGGGACTAATTTGTGGATACTTTGCAAGATCAACAACTGTAAGTTTATGTAAAGCAGGCCCGTGTACTAGAGTACGAGTCATTCAGGATGAGCGGCAACGGTAGTATAATGTAGGTGTACCCAAGAGTCTAGCAAGGTCTCAGAGCTAGGCATGCATTGGTGAGGAGGCACTCAAGCAGTCCTCCTAGGACAAAATTCGAGGGAAAATGTTGGAGATGTGGTCAGCAAGGTCACCGTAAGCAATTATGCCCCACGGCTAAGACACAATCAATCGATTATGTGGCTTTAGGATACCAACACCAACTCTGCTGCTGGAGTTGGGGTGAACAGGGCCATCTGTCACAGAAGTGCCCGAAGAAATCTGCGGGAAACAACGGGAGGCTGGAGGAAGGGGCATGCCAGTCGACAACTGCCAGGCCCCAGTCCATATAATTTGTTGCAGAGCTTAGACAACAGCAGCTAAACCATAGGTCAAGGGTGCAGTCAGTAGCAATACATGTTGTTTACAATAGACAACAGTGCATACAGGACCAACATTAGCATATAGAGATGTCTTTTGTAAACAATATAGTGGTGAGGCAGTTTGAGGTAAGGACTGACGTGCTTCCCCACTTGAAAGACTTGCTGCAGGGGAGTGTCCAAGGCTTTACAGGGGACCAGGCTGACAAGTTGTAGACGTTATTGTGTATTTATGCTACTATATTTTCGACAGGGGATTTGGATGTTGGCTGTATAGACCTAGTGAAATATCAAGTCAATACAGGTAGAAGTCACCCTGTTAAATATACTCCCAGATGTATATCCCAGTTTAGAAGCGTGCTTTGGAAGAAGATATTGGAGAGATACAGGCACAGGGGATCACTGAGAAGTCAAGCAGCCACTGGTCATCTGCTGTGGTCTTGTAAAGAAGAAGGACGGGTCCAGACGCTTCTGTGTGGATTACAGGGCCGTTAATGAGGTGACCATTAAGGATGCTTATCCACTGCCACGTGTGGATGACATGCTTGATGCATGCAGTGGTTTAGTGCTGTCGATTTCAAAAGTGCCAAAAGGATGGCTGAGGAGGATAAGTGTAAAACGGCATTTTCATTTGGTCAAGGACTAAGGCATTTTAAAGTTATGCCATCAGGTTTATGTAATGCGCTTGCCATATTTGAACATCTTATGGAATGCATTCTAGATGGGCTACAGTGGAAATCAGCATTCATCTATTTAGATAATGTTATTGTGTATGGGTGCACTTTTGAGCAAGACTTAGAAAGACTAGAGGTGGTATTTAAATGCTTTAAGCAGGCTAGTCTAAAGTTGTGTGCTTTTCCAGACTGTGATGCCATTCCTATACCATGTAGTGAGCAGGCATGGAGTGAAAACAAACCCGGTAAAGGTGAGAGCTGTACAAGAATGGCCAGAACCCAAGGATAAAGGAGAAATGCGCAGCTTCCTTGGGCTCTGTACATAGTATAGAAGGTTTGTAAGAAATTTTGCCTGGATTGCCATCCCTCTGCATCAAGTCACTGGCATGTAGAATCAGGAATAAGAACTGGCCTTCAATCAACTGAAGGAAGCACTGTCACAAGCACCAGTGCTGATGTATCCGAATCTTAGTATCCCTTATATCATGGGTTCTGATACAAATGTGAACGGAATAGGAGCTGGAATAGGACACGAGCATATTGTGGCTTTTTATAGTTGCAAACTCAGTAAGGCAGAGTGTAACTATTGTGTAACAAGAAAAGAGCTGCTTACAATAATGAAAAGTCTGGACCACTTCCACCATTACCTGTATGGTGTCAAGTTTACCATTGTAGTGACCATACAGCTCTTCGTTGGCTGAAGACTTAAAGAAACCCAGGGGAGCAACTGGCACAATGGCTGGCAAGTTAGACCAACATAACAATGAGGGTTTACACTGGCTAGGGAAGGCCCACATCAACGCCGATGCACTCGGTGAACTAGACTGCCGTCACTGCAGCAAGAAGGTGCCATCTGATTACTGCAAGAGGAACAAGTCATAAAGGATGTCAACAACAGGGTGCTGAAGGAGGCACATAAAAGGGACCAGGACATTGGACCAGTAGTGCAGAGCATGGAGATGGTCAGGATCGTCCAAACTGGGTGACAGTGGCTCCAATGAGCCTGGCTTCCAAGAATTACTGGCATGAGTGGGACGCCTTGAAGATGAAGGATGGTGCTCTGCAAGAAAATGGTAAAGGCTAATGGATGTGTCAAGTTCTGGCAGGTGGTGTTGCCAAAGGAGCTCCGGGCCAAACTGATGCAAGAAGTACACGATGGCATGGCAAATGGACACATGGGAAACAGCAAGATACTTAGTCAACTGCACCAGCAATATTATTGGTTTGGGATGCGTAAGGACGTGCAAGAATGGTGCAAGATGTGCAACACCTTCAATGCAAAGAAGGGGCCAACAAAGAGGGGAAAGGTGCCTCTAAAATTGTATCAAGGAGGCACACCAATGGAGTGGATTGCAATGGATGTGGCTGGACCATTTCTGGTGAAGGCAGCAGTTCATCTTAGTGGCTATGGATTATTTTACAAAGCGGCCAGAAACCTACTCTATCACCAACCATGAAGCAGTTACAGTCGCCAAGGTCCTGGTGAAGCAATTCTTCAACTGTTCTGGAGTTCCTGGCGAGTTGCACTCTGACCAAGGACAGGAACTGAGGCGGCCATTTTCCGAGAGTATTGCCAGTTGACGGGAATCAGGAAGACCATGATGACGCTTCTGAGACCACAATTTGACGGGATGGTCAGGAGCTGGCCAAGTACTGTACCGAAGGACAGATGGAATGGGATATCAAGCTTCCACTCTTGTTGATGTGTAGTGATTTATAACAAATATGGATAACCGTCGATCCTTGGTACGAAATATTTATCTACCATCACCTGTTTAATTCATCCAGGAACGTAAGTTAATATGTTTGTAAAGAAAAAGAGTGTGAGCGAAGCTAGAGAAAGTAAAAGTAAGTGTAGAAGTTACCAAGGTTCAAGGGTCAACACTGCAGTTAGCGTGGTTATGTTCGAGATGGAGTGTCGACCTGAAGCCGATAAAAAGTGCAAATTTATGGATTTTGAACCCTTGCTCATCTAAAAATCTATACCTTAAAAGAATCCATTCTCGGGCACTCTATCCTTTTCATTTGCGTTCAGCAGTGAGCAACCCATGAAATAATGGGATCCTTAAAAAAAGAACAACAAACAAGAACTATCTCTCTACTCCAATGCCGGGCCTCACGGACATATATGTGTCAGGGACATATATATATATATGAGGGCTTTCAGGAGTTCTAGGTCTCAAGGTTTTTGTTGTGGTTGGCAAAGAGTGATTTGACTCCTCCTTGCCTCTTGCGTTTTACCCTGGCTGTTTTGCGCACACTTTTCGCTGTTGCCGCAATTCTAATTGCTTGCAATTAGCTTCGTGCCTTGTAGCTATTCTATTCTATACGATTTTCTTTGGCATTCGGATAACAGTGCGCACCTTCTTGTGAAACGGACCTCATCTTTGAGCTCGTGGTCGGATGTGGGCAGACCTTTACTTCTGCAGGGAAGTATGTGTCTGGGGGGGCCTTAGTGTGACTGCCTTATGGTGCCTTTGAGTTGCCATTCTTTTGCTAGGGACTGGTATGGCATACCATCTCATAACTGCCACTCTAGTGAATTTTATATAGGAACGAATAGGCAGGTAGGAGCCCCTCCCTCTCTAATGCCTTCAGCCACCTTACCTCATGCTGTTTAATTAGCACCTGCTAGGCAACACCTTGACCCATCATATCATCCAAGCTATGGCATATCATAGGAGATGTCATCAAATCATCATATGCTGGAGAGCATATCTCTTGTGATTGATTGATTGATTATTTAAAATTATCTGCCGCGTCAACAGCTAAGGTCATTAGCGGCGAATACCTTGTTAACTAGAAATATTAAAATGTTTAAAACTTTAAAAATCTATCAATAAATATCTTACAAATAATAATAAATAGATTAAAAATCAAAGCATAAATATTATGCTCTAAGTGCATAAAATTATTGCATAAACATTATGCATAATTAAATTTTATTGAAATATTAGTCTCCCTAAGGAAATTAATAAGACCCTCTATGTCACAATCTTCCCCCAATACGTTTTTCAGTGTATATGGGGGAGACAAGTACATACGTCTTTGGTCTGAGAATGTTGCACATCTTTCCACTACATGTGCGATCGTTAATGGCTCTTGGCATCCTTCACAAAGTGCTTCATTTTTAGCCATCATTGGCCCATGAGTCAGTCTTGTGTGCCCGATTCTTATTCTTGTTAATACAACTTCCACTTTTCGGTTGGGATGGATGCTAGTCGCCCAACTGCCAAGGTCATCTCTAATGTCTCGCAGTTTGTTTCTGGAGGTATGCCTCCATTGTTCCCTCCATTTATCACGAAGACAACTTCTGATGCTGGGTTTCAGGTCGGTGTGTGGGAGAGGAAAACGAGCATCACAAGGCTGAGCGGCAGCTGCCTTTGCCTTCTGATCAGCTCGCTCATTCCCACTGATACCAACATGCGCTGGCACCCAACATAGAGTTATCTTTTTACGTGTTGACATCAGTGCAAGCCAATCTTGAACCTCCCTCACTAATGGATGTGATGAGTTTAAGCTCTTGATTGCTTGTAAGGCACTACGAGAGTCACAATATATCACAACAGAATGGTTCGTAAGATCTCTAGTCATCTTAACTGCTGTAAGGATGGCATGTAACTCTGCAGTGAAGATCGAGGCTGCTAGAGAAAGACTGCCAGATGCAGTCTTCCTTCTGCTCACTGCTGCAAAACCCATGCCATTTTCAGATTTCGAACCATCTGTATAAATTGCATCTGATCCCCGGTATTTAGAAATGTGCTGAGGAAATTTCTCTCGGACTTCTGCTTCGGATCTCTCCCCTTTCCCAATTCCGACTAAATCCAGCTCAACTTGATTAGTCCAAGGCGGAAATTGGGGAATTCCAACAGCCAGAACCTTAGTGAGACTCAAATTAAGATCTTCCACAAGCTTCCTCATTCTCTACCATAGGATCGGCTATTCTTCAGCGGGGTGAAACCAATCGGATGTTAGGAGATCCTGGAAATCATTGTAGTCTCGTGTAGTAAATCAGGTTTCATGTATCTCGGTGTACTGAAAGAGGTGGTTCTCCACCTCTCAGCATACAGGGACTCACAGCGTGAAGGACCTGAAAGCCCCAGTTAACAGATTCTGAGAGCTCATTATGAACCGAGTCTAACATCCGTAGAACAGGTGGGAGTGGCAGATGGAATAAGCTTCACATTCAATATCAGCTTACTACGAATAAGCGCTCTGGTAATAAAGCCGCAGTAGCGTTTGTGCGGTATGCACCCCAAGAGAGATGTGAAAGAAACCGCAAAAACTAAGTGCTTGTGTAGCCTTCACTTTCAAACTGTTTGTGTGAGGCACCCATTGTAAGCTTGATGTCAAAATAGACCCAAGTACTTCCACCTCTTGGAAAATTGCAGGGGTTGCACTCCTAAATAGAGGTTGAAGGATGAGTTTCCTCTTTGTGGAATGTATAGCCATGTCTTGCTTGGGGAAAATTTTGAAACCATGATATGTTGTCCACCTGTACAACCTGAGATTTATTGCAGCCTGATGTGTCCTTGCAATCCTGTAGCTTCCTCCTGAGCAGTACAAGTGTTAAAGTCATCCACATACAGATTACATGAGACAGAACTTGGATACAGCCTTACAATGTCATTTATAGCAATGGCAAACAGGGCACACTTAAGACACTCCTTGTGGAACCCTTCCAGCTGTCTCCAGAATAGAGAAAACTTTTCCGACCCGAACTCTAAATTTCCGTTAGCAAGGAAGCTTTGTATGAAGGTAGGTAATGCTCCTCTTTAAGCCAATGTCATACAACTTCTGAGTATGACATGCGTCCAAGTAGTATCATAAAGCCTTTTCAAGGTCAAAGAAGACTGCCTATCATGGGCCGTCGCTGTCGAAAGGAATTCTGTATAGCAGTTTCCTCCTTACAAGTGCATCTGTGGTCGATCTCAATCTTCTAAATCAATATGATATTGGAGTCAGCCACGTTTTCCTTTTTAGCACCATGCTTCAACGAAGTTTACCATTTTCTCCATCAGCTTGCAGATGCAGCTGTGAGGGAAATTGGTCTGTAATTCCTGGTGTGGAAGCATCTTTTGCCAGGTTTAGGGGACAGGAATGGATTATAGACTCTCCAGTGGAGCACTGTACCCTCCTTATATATCCTGTGAAATAGGTCCAACAAGACTTTGGGGATCTCTCGGTAAGTGAGATATCATTTAGTATCGGAATACGTCACTTCCTGGGGCAGTCTACGGCAGAGCTGCAAAGCAGAGTCCATCGCCTTGCTCAAAGAATGGCCAAGTGTATGAAGTTCTGCTGCAGTCCTATGAAGAACGACAACTGGTGTTGTCCTGTTCAGCCCGAAGAGTGGAGAATGAATCGGGCAGTGTAAGATGCTCCAGAGGGAAGATCTCTGCCATTGATTTAGCTAGCTCATGAGCAACAATATTTTTTATCTGTGATGATTAAGGCCATCCAAAATGCTTCAAAAGCAGGTGGGTGACAGTGATGTGCTATTTCCAGCGAATTCTTCGCACTTTTCCCTATTACCCATGCTAAGGGGTCCCAGAGTTAATCAAGGAGACATACTGTCTCCATGACGGTCCGTATGTCCTCTTTAGCAACTCTCCTGGCCTTGGCTCGGGTCTTTTTGTAAGGATCAAGGTTAATCACTGGGGCGTCGTTTCAATGCCTTAATGCAGCTTTTCTGCTCTGACAGCTGTTGGTAATTCATCAGACCACCATGGTACGGAGGTCGGACGGTAATCCCGCTACTTTTGGGAATGGATGCTTCTGACTGCAAGGTGGAATTCGTGATGTGAAGTGATAACAAGCATCTTGAACAAATGGAAATCATTCACAGATCCATGCAATACTGCAGTTGATCTAAAAAGATTCAGTCCGCATGTTCAAGTCGCCATCTCTGCACTCCATTGGCGGAATACCATCACTCCGCCAAAAAGTATTGGAAAATGGTTTCGCTTCCATGTAAGTCTTCCTAACCTGCCAAGTGAATTCATCGTGGAATCAGGTTGAGGACAATTGACAGGTCTATATGGAGAATGTTACCAGTTGAATTTGGAAAGGTGTGGGAGTGTCACTGTTCAATAAAACTCGCATATACTCTTAGGAGCAGGAATCAAGGGCCTTCTCGAGGGGTGCACAAAGTGTCTCCCAGAGGTGATGCCGGACATTTTGAAATCTCCCAAGAGTAGAAATGGAGTCGGCAACTGCCAAGTAGATCTTCAAACATTTATGTTGAAGATTATGTGGAGGGAAGGTAGATAGATGAAACAGTGTAAGGTCATGTAAAGCTATTCTCACCAGCCTTTCACCTCAGTGTTGTCTGCAGTGGATGGCCGGAAGGAAATTTGGACGTACCATAATGCTATCCTACTGAGGTCCATTGTCAAAAGTCCACATAATGGCTTGAATCTTGGAATCCTCTCAGGGAAATCGGATGATTTTCCTGGTCATAATCTCTGTAGGCATACACAAACTGGGTTACATGAAGGTATCAGATGTTGCAGTTCTTCCCATTTTGCATTGAATTTTGACAGTTCCATTGGATTAGGGCATCCAGTTATTGAAATATGTTTTTCATAAGGTGTCTGGCAGCACCCGGTGGTAAAGGTTTGCCCTACACCTTAGGCTGTCACCTTTGCCGGATCTTGGGAGGAGAGTCTTTTGAGGGGTTGTTTACCGTTGGAACTAGTTTCCACAGGCTTCCTTTTGACAGGCTCAGGATGCTTTCCTGGACAAATAACGGACCGAGCCTTTGTTCAGGGCATTCTGCCTAGCAAGCAGAGGAACCTGTGGATGTTGGGTGGAAGATGGAGCTGTCACTGTAGACCCCTCGGAGCCCTTCCTGACGTCAAAAGACCCCACCTTGAAAGGAGCTTTTGAACAGACTCAGGACTTTTCTTTGCATGGCAAAGGAACAAACCCGAGCCTTGCCAGGGGCATTCTGCCTAGCAGCAGAGGCCCCTGTGGATATCGGTGGCAGATGGGGTGCACCATTGAGGCCTAGGAGCCTCACCTGATGGCTCCAAAGACTTACTTGGGAGGAGGAGTATCTTCCAATAGACCCCTCATCCTACTCCGTTTCTGGTGGGAATTCACCAGAGGCAGTTTCAGCAATTGGGGACTGCGGTTTCACAGAAGTGGCAGAGTGTGGGGTGTAAGAAGCATTGGAAGGCAGAAGGGTTGGTGGAAGGAGGATGGGCCAGAAACCTAAGGGCGCAAAGGAGTTACATGGCTGTGCAAACAGCACACGGGCACGTTGCTGCCTCTGGAAAACTAACTTTCTCCTTGATCCTTTATTATCAATATTCTTTCTCAAATTCGTACCTTTTTTTACATGCTTTGAAGAGGCTTCATGAGTCTTTGCAGTGGTAAACAGCATATGGGCCGGACAGTTGTCATACTCCTTGATTTGACCGTCGTACACACTTAACACATATTCTGGTTTGTCCATTTTCCTTTAAAACGGGCAAAGTGGCTCCATGCCCATAACCCTGGCAGTGGAAGCACCGCATAGGGTTGGGTTACATATGGCTTTACCTTGAGGTGGTACCATGCAACTAACTGATTCGGAAGGACCAACGTATAAAAGTTAGAAGGAGAGCTGGTTTGTAGACTGTCCAAACCGTCAATTTCCTTCTTAAAAAAATTTTACTGCACTACATTAAAATCCTCTAGTTCCTCTAACAGTTTCTCCTCAGAATACTCATCAGGTCTCGGGAAAAGACAATACTCCCTACACTGATGAGGGTTTTGTGAGGAGAACATGAACTTTAGCCCAGGAATGTCTCATTATCGCACGCAGACGGTCACTCTCGCTGTGACGAAACCTCAACTATTAGGCTACATCTCGCTGATGGGGTGAGCGAGATCCACGTTGACATACTTCAACAATTTTTCGACGGATTGTACTTCGAAAATATCAAGACCCATGATTGATACACCTTCAAATGGTCTTAACTAATAGGTAATACTTCTATAGAAATGTTTTCATATTTACCAGGTAAGATTTCCTGTCGTGGATTGGAGAGGGAGGACTTTTTCCCTCGTACCTGGTTCGGGAGCCCGGAACCATTAACGATTCCCATTCTTCCTTGGAAGCTGGAAAGGTTCCAAAGTGACAATTACCGTGATGTTCCAGAGGAATGGTCGGGTATGCGAGGTCGTCAGGGAGAGAGCTAGATCTTTAAATTGTAGTACTCATACCACATTGGGAATTCCTTCATTCCATACCCCCCACCAAAAATGGAGTCCAACGAGGCGGAAGCCTAGTTGTGGCTAAAATCTACCCAAACAGCCACAGGGGTAAGAGGAAAATATACGCAGCCACTATTTACAGACTGATGGCAGTCGGGGACCTATGCGCTACCGACTAATAGTACTTGGCTTGACCTAAGCCATATTTGACAGCCGAGTGACTTGACGGGCCTGACAAGGCCGCCCGTCTAACCAGAATAAGGACCAAAGAGGTGTGTTTGCTAGCTACAGGGCGCAGTCAGCAGTGGAGCATCGCTCAAACCTCAGGACTCCTGATCTCCTGGTAATACGGGATGCCCACGCCGGCAAAACCACGTGGGAGAGTTCTCCCTGCGTCCAAGAGAAAGAACAGGGGGGGTGCCCCATCCCCTCTCATAGCCTTGGTGCACCAGGAAGCCATTTTGTCTCATCCTCACTCGGTGACCCCTCCAGTATGGTAGCCCTCTGCGTCCGGGCTCACCAGATCATTGGGACCTCAAGCCCCCCCACCGCGGCAAGGCGGCTTCCATTAGGGGGGGTATCTCTTGTGAGGTGGCTCTCCAGAAGATCTTCACAATCACTGAGGTGGCAGTCACACACCTCTTCAAAATTCACTCTTCCACTTTAAAATGACGGTAGCCAAACCTGAACAACTGACCCCATTTCTCTCAACCAAAGGCCAAAGAAAGTTGAAAGAACATGGTTGTGAATGGCTGTGGCTAAAAAGATCGACAGGACGATCCTCATACGATCATGCGAATCTATCAGCCAGGAAGTATCTACCAAGAACCGTGTCACTGCCCTTGATGTTTACAAACCTCCCGAGTCACGAATCGTTAAGGTTCGTGACTCTCCTCAAAGGAAGCACAGAAACTTCTCTCACTTGGAATCATAATGTCAACATCGTCCCAATTATAATATCGAACCAGAGTTGCTTTATTCACATCGAACAATACCTAAACTGCACAGATATACACAGCTCGTGATACATACAAGGCTCTCGTTGCAGTGGTGAAGGTCACTTCTTTGCCAAATGCAAGGAGAGCATCAAATGCTGCAACTGCGAGGGGTCGTACATTGCAGTTAACTGATCCTGCCCCAATAGGTAAGAAATACTGAAAAGCAAAGCGAATTCAGCTTAGGGAAAACAAAAACAAAGCTTCATATGCCACAACAACCGCCACACTGCCTGCCCAGACTAGCACACCCAGACGACTTGCATCTACCTGCAGAACAACTCTGCCCTCACCTCCCCAAATCAACAACTTCACACCTAACACAAACCCGAAAGTACAAGGCATTTTACACATAGCTCTCAGTGCTGCTAAATACACCGAGAAATTCGCAAATACCATCCCCATTATGCTACAAAGAAATGGTTCCCCCAGCACTGTTGTCCCAGAGGAGATCTTCGAAGATGACAATTTATACATTTATCTTATAGAAAATAATCTATTGCCTTGTGGCATCTATAAGATGGAAAGGCTGTGAGAGTCAACCCTGAGGAAAAATCCGGAGCCGGAGTTCCAAAGGCAGTTCATTGTCACCTGTGACCTTGTTCTGTGAACTCCTGCGATGTTTCCCCCCCCCCCCCAAAGGGGAGCTGCCTTGTTGCAGTGTGGGGGATTGAGGTCCTAATGATCTGGTGAGCTGGACCAGAGGGATACCCATACTGGAGGGGGTCCCCAATGAGGGATGAGACAAATTGGCTTCCTGGTGCACCCACCCTCTGGTTCATTTCATCTTGGACCACGGCCATTTTTGCGCAAGGAGATGGACTCTGCTTTGCAGCTCTGCCGAAAGACTGCCCCAGGCAGTGACGATATTCCATACCAAATGATATCTCACTTACCCGGAGAGCTCCCAGAAGTTCCTGTTGGACCTATTCAATAGGATCTATAGGGAGGGTACAGTGCCATCCACATGGAAAGAGTCTATAATCATTCCTGTCCCTAAACCTGGTAAGGATGCTTCCACACCAGGAAATTACAGACCAATTTCTCTCACCAGATGCATCTGCAAGCTGATGGAGAAAATGGTAAATTTCAGGTTGACATGGCTGCTAGAAAAGGAAAACGTGCTGACCCCATATCAATATGAGTTTAGAAGATTGAGATCGACCACAGATGCACTTGTAAGGATGGAAACTGCTATACAGAATTCCTTTGCACAGGGACATGTTAGCAGTCTTCTTTGACCTAAAAAAGGCTTACGATACCACTTGGAAGCATGGCATACTCTTGAAACTGTATGGCACTGGTTTAAGAGGAGCATTACCTACCTTCATACAAAGCTCCTTTGCTGACAGGAAGTTTAGAGTTCGAGTGGGAAACAGTTTCTCTAACCTGGAAGATCAGCTGGAAGGGGTTCCACAAGGGAGTGTCTTAAGTGTGACCCTATTTGCCATTGCTATAAATGACATTGTAAAGATTGTTCCAAGTGCTGTCTCATGTAATCTGTATGTGGATGACTTTACACTGTACTGCTTACTGCTCAGGAGGAAGCTTACAGTATGTGCAAGGACACATGCAGGTTGCAATAAATCAAGTTGTACAGTGGGCAACATATCATGGGTTCAAATTTTCCCCAAGTAAGACCATGGCTATACATTTCCACAAACAAGAAAAAATCCGTCCTTCCCTCTACTTAGGAGCAAACCCACTACAATTTGTCCAAGAGGTGAAGTACTTGGGTCTAATTTTTGACTCAAGGCTTTCATGGGTGCCTTACATCAAACAGTTAACAGTGAAGGCTACAAAAGCGCTTAGTATTTTGCAGGTTTTTTCACATCTATCTTGGGGTGAAGACCGCACAACGCTTCTGTGGCTTTACCGAGCGCTTATACATAGTAAGCTTGATTATGGATGTGAGGCTTATTCATCTGCAACTCCCACTGTTCTACGGATGTTGGACTCAGTTCATAATGAAGCTCTCAGGATCTGTACTGGGATTTCAGGTCTTCACCTGTGGAGTCCGTGTATGCTGAGAGTGGAGAACCACCCTCTTTCATTACACCGGGACTACATGAACCTGATTTACTACACGAGACTACAAAGGATTCCAGGATCTCCTATATCCAGATTGGTTTTCAACCCCCTTGAGGATAGCCAATCTTATGGTAGGAGAATGAAGAATCTTGTGGAAGATCATAATTTTGGACTAATCAAGTCGAGCTGGATATGGTCGGAATTGGGAAAGGGGAGAGATCCGAAGCAGAAGTCAGAGAGAGATTTCTTCAGCATATTTCTAAGTACCAAGGATCAGATGCAATATATACAGATGGTTCAAAGTCTGAAAATGGTGTGGGCTTTGCAGCAGTGAGCAGAAAGAAGACTGCATCTGGCAGTCTTTCTCTTGCAGCCTCGATCTTCACTGCAGAGTTACATGCCATCCTTGCAGCAGTTGGTATGGTAGGAGAATGAGGAATCTTGTGGAAGATCTTAATTTAAGTCTCACTAAGGTTCTGGCTGATGGAATTCCCCAATTCCCCCCTTGGACTAATCAAGTTGAGCAGGATTTGGTCTGAATTGGGAAAGGGGAGAGATCCGAAGCAGAAGTCAGGGAGAGATTTCTTCAGCATATTTCTAAGTATCTAGGATCAGCAATATATACAGATGGTTCAAAGTCTGAAAATGGTGTGGGCTTTGCAGCAGTGAGAATGAAGACTGCATCTGGTAGTCTTTCTCTAGCAGCCTCGATCTTCACTGCAGAGTTACATGCCATCCTTGCAACAGTTAAGATCACTAGAGATCTTACAAACCATTCTATTGTGATATATTGTGACTCTCGTAGTGCCTTGCAAGCAATCAAGAGCTTAAACTCATCATATCCAATAGTGAGGGAGGTTCAAGATTGGCTTGCACTGATGTCAACACGTAAAAAGATAACTCTGTGTTGGGTGCCAACGCATGTTGGTGTCAGTGGGAATGAGCGAGCTGATCGGAAGGCCAAGGTAGATGCCGCTCAGCCTTGTGATGCTCGTTTTCCTCTCCCACACACCGACCTGAAACCCAGCATCAGGAGTTGTCTTTGCGATAAATGGACAGAACAATGGAGGCATACCTCTAGAGATGACCTTGGCAGCTGGGTGACCAGCATCCATCCTAACCGAGAAGTAGTTGCATTAACAAGACTAAGAATCGGGCACACAAGACTTACTCATGGGCCGATGATGGCTAAAAGTGAAGCATTTTGTGAGGGATGCCAGGAGCCATTAACGGTTGCACATGTAGTGGAAAGATGTGCAACAATCTCAGACCAAAAACGTACTATATATAATATATATATATATATATATAATACTATATATATATGATATATATATATATTATACAGTGTACAATTAAATATCATAATAATATATATATATACTATATAATATATATATATATATTATATATATATATATATATATATATATATATATATATAATATACATCAGTAACATACAGTACATACATACATATATATATATATATATATATATATATATATATATTATATATATATATGTATATATATATATAATATATATATATATATGTGTGTGTGTGTGTGTGTGTGTGTGTGTGTGTGTGTGTGTGTGTACTTGTCTCCCCCATATGCACTGAAAAAGGTACTGGGAGAGATTGTGACTGAGGGTCTCCCTCCATATGCATGAAAAGTACTTGGAGGGAGAATTGTGACAT
>NC_051388.1:30067724-30079842 GCF_015228065.2 Penaeus monodon | reverse complement strand
GGAACCGGGATTTGCAAAAAAAAGCCCGGGTAAAAAAACCTAAAAAATGGGCGCGTGAATGCTACCTGATCACATGAATTATGTTACGTATGGGGTAAAACACGGAGACAAAGGTCTGTGTTGCAATTCACTCAAAGGCCTCGTCGAGCGCAGTGACCAAAAAAGGTAAAGGGTTCGAAATACAACTTTATATGAAAAGTGGTCTATTATAAAGTGCACGCACACACATATATACGTACATACATATATACGTACATACATACATATATACATACATACATATATACATGCATACATATATCTGCTACATAACTATATGCACACACCACACACAACACACAACAAAACCAACCACACACACACACACACAAACACACACACATATTATATATATATATATATATATATATAATATTATATATATATAATACACACACACACACACACACACAAAACGTAAAATATATACATACATCCACCACCCAACACCACACCCCACACACACAACCCCACACACACACACACACCTCATCAGTGATGGAACGAGAAAAAAAATAAAAAAAGAAAAAAGAAAAAAAAAAAAAAGAAAAAAAAAAACAAATTATATATATAAACACAACAGACATACACACACAAAATATATGTATAAATATATATACATGCATATATATATATTATATATATATTATATATATTTTATATATATTTTATATATATATATATATATGCACGTATGTGTTATATGTATATAGTATATATACATGTAGTATCTATGTGTATGAATATATATATATATATTTTTTTTTTTTCAACGGTATAGGCTCATGTTTGAGTGGCCGTGGTCACAGCATGATACTTAATTGTAGTTTTCATGTTGTGATAATCTTGGAGTGAGTATGGGTAGGTCCCCAGTTCCTTTTCCACGGAGAGTGCCGGTGTTACCTTTTTGGGTAATCATTCTCTCTATTTTATCCGGGCTTGGGACCAGCACTGGACTTGAGCTGGCTTGGCCACCCAGTGGCTAGGTAGGCAATCGAGGTGAAGTTCCTTGCCCAAGGGAACAACGCGCCGACCGGTGACTCGAACCCTCGAACTCAGATGCTCTAACCACTCGGCCACCGCGGCCTGTATATATATATATATATATAAAAATATATATATATATAAATTATATAATAAAATATATATATATATATATATATATATCCCATTGAGACCCGAAATAAAACTGCTGAAGGGAATTACATCAAAACACTACCCTATGATCTTTATGTGTAATATAAGATATCTAGATAGTCAATAATTCATTTCATGTCTTAGGGGGGCCCTTAGGGCACTGGCAACTGTGATGACATCTGGAACTACTGGAGTTGAAACTTTTTATTTATGTTTTTTACATAGTTGCTGTAAATGGCAATGGTCCCCAATAGGAAAAACACACACACACACCACACCACACACCAAAACACAACCCACACACACACACACGCACATATATAAAATATTATATTATATATATATAATATATATATATAATATATATATATTATACATATTTTATAATATATTATAGTATTATACAACCACACACACACACATATATATATATATAAACATATATACACATACATAGATATATATGTGTATTTATACATTTGCATCATTCTATATATATATAATATTTTTAATTATATATATATATATATATATATATATATATATATATTTTTTTTTTTTTTTTTTTTTTTTTTTTTTTTTTTTTTACCCCTTAATAATTAATTTTTTTTATTTTTTTTTTTTTTGGGGTAGTTTTCCCGGGTCCGGTGAATTTTGGGTTAATTTTTATTTTATGTTGGGGAAAACCCCCCGCTTGGGTGGTCCCCCCCGTGGTAGGGCCCCTTTTCCCTTTTCCCGGAAAAGAGGCCGGTGTAACCTTTTTGGGTTCTTTGGGGCTTTCCCCGGGCGGGACAGAAATGAAAAAAATTATTGGGGAAAACCCAGGTGGTTTGAGGCCATCAAAGTGAAGTCTTCCGGGCGACCCGGCCGGCCTTTTGCCCTCGGAACTTCCCTCGATTGCCCCCCTTCCCTTAGGGATGCCCCCCCCAAAAATAAATTCCCGCACCGCGGAAAAAAAGGGAAAAATTAAATTTGAAAAAAATGGAAAATGTTAACCCGGGGCCAAAAGGGGGGTTAGAGCGTCGAACTAAAACCGTCAGACGGCAATCTGATTTTGAGGGTTCGAGTCCCCGGCCGGCGTTTTTGTTCCTTGGGAAAGAACTTCACCTCGATTGCCTCTGGGTGGAAGCCAGCCCAATCAGGGGCCCCGGGAAAAAATAGAGGGTGATTCCTAAAAAAAACCCCCCCACTTCCTGAAAGGAAGGGGGACCCACCCTCTTCCAAGAATCAAAAAAAAACCCAAAATAATTCAGCGTGCCCAGGGGCTCAAACTAACCCCAAAAAGGAAAAAAGAAATTTTGGTTTTTCAGGTCACCCAGCCCGCTGCCCCCGGGGTAAGGACCACCTCTTTTACTAATTTTGGGGGGCCAACCCACCCAAGTCAGGGGGGGGTTTTTTGGGGATAAATAAAAATTTTTTTTTTACCGGAAAGACCCCCATTCCCAAAGGTTTTTTTTTGGGGCCCCCACTTCCTGATTTTCCCCCTAATAAAATGGTTTGTGCCACGGCGGTACCCCTACACCCCTTTTTTACCTTAAGGGAAAATTTTTTTTTTGGGGGAAAAATGGGTAATTCCTCCCCAAAGGGGGCCGCCCGGCCGGGGGATGGGCCCCTGAACCAATTGGCCGCCTGAAATTTAATCCAGCCAAGCCGCCAAGGCCATTTGGGTTTGGTTTGTTGGGTGTTAAAATTAAAAATTAAATTTTAAAATTTTTTTTATCCCGGATAGCTTTATCCCCATTTTTTGGAGATGCCGGTGGTCCCTTTTTTTTTTAGGGGTATTTCCCTTTTAACTGGGGGGGGCCCCCTGCTTGGGGCTTTTTTGGCAAGTGCAGGAGGGCAATCGAGGTAAATTTCCCTTGCCAAGGAAAACAACGCGCCGCCGGTGACTCGAACCCAATTCAGATTGCGCGTGACATCTTAGTCCGACCTCTAATAATTATTTTATTAAAAAAAAATTTAAAATATAAAAATTTTTTGTTCTGTGTGTGTGTGTGTGTGTAATTATTTGTATAATATATATATAATATATATATATATATATATAATATAAAAATTTATATAATTATATATATATTTATGGTTTTGTGTTTGTTGTGTGTGTTTGGTGTGTGGTGTGGTGTGTGTTGTGGTGTTTTTATTTATATAAAATTTTTTTTTATATATTATATTTTTTATTTCCCATTGGTATTATATATATTATATTATATATTTTATATATATATATATATTATATTATATATCTTTTTTCGTGGTGTGTGTGGTGTGTTTTTGTTTTATATATATATAAAAATTTTTTTATATTTTTTTATATATATTTTTTAAAAAATTTTTTTAAAATAATTTAATTAAAAATTAAATTAATTATTCGAAAGGCCGGGGTTTTTTGGGCCGAATTTTTGGTTAGACGTCCGGCCCCTCGGGGCGGGTCCCCCCCGGAAAATAAAAAATTTTAAAAAGGTACCCCCGGGCCTTTTTCCGGGGAAAAAACTCCCCTAATCCCCATAAGGTTTACCAAAAAAATACAAAATTCCGTGGAAGGGGCCCCCAGCTAACCACCTTTAAAAAAAAAATTTTTTAAAAAACTTTAAAAATTAATTTTTTTTAAATTTTAAAAAAAACCTTTAAATTTTTAAAAAAAATTTTAAAAATATATTTATATATAAAAATATATATATATATTATATATTTTAAAATATATATATATAATATATATATATGTTCGGTTGTGTGTGTGTGTGTGTTGTTGGGTGCGGTGTGGTGTGTGTGTGTTTTGGGGTGTGTGTGTGTGTGTGTGTGTGTGTGTGTGTGTTTTGTTTGTGTTTTAATTATATTTTATATATATAATATTATAAAAATTTTAAAAAATTTTTAAAATAAAGTTTTTAATATATATTTAATATATATTATATTTATATTTATATATGGTTTTTTTTTTTTTTTTTTTAATTTTATTATAATATATAATAATATATATTATATATTTTATATATTTTTCTTTTTTTTGTTTTGGTGTGGTGTGTTGTTGTGTGTGGGTGTGTTGTGGGTGTGTGGGGGTTTTGTGTTTTGGTGGTGGGTGGTGTGTGTGTTGTGTGTGTGTGGTGTGTGTGTGTGTTGTTTTTTATTATATATATATATATTTATATAGAATTATTTTTTTAAATTATAAAGTTTTATAAATTTTTAAATAAAAATAAAATATATTATTATTATATTATATATATATATTATATTTTATATTAAATTTTTAAATTTCCTTTAAAAATTATGGTCCATTTTTATTTTAATTACATAAAATCAACTTATAATTCTATTGGGTTTTACCTATATTTCTTCCGTGCGTTTTAAAAAATCGAACTGAGTCAGTAAACTGAAGGGAGTTCTGTTTTGGGAAAATTTAAAACCCTGAATTTTCTCTACTTTTTTTTCCGATTTATTGCCGTGGTGTATAAGCAAGGGAAAGGAGGGCCGTGCAGGCACTGGCTGTACATCCAGGATATTTTTAGGGGAGCAAAGGGATTTTAGACTAGTAAAATTTCTTCCCCTTTCACTTAATATGTGATTAAATTTCGGCACAAAATTGGGAATACTATCATCGCTACCCCCCTTTTAATGTTTTTAGCGAAAAAAAAGAACACGTAGGCAACTAAAAATAGTTTTACCTCTATATGAAACTACCAATTCAATTAGCTTGCCTCTAACGGGGCCCAGCCCTACACTGCGCCGCACGAACGTAACACAAAACGCACACCCACCACACACGCTCAACACAGGTAAATAAAATCCCCATAAAACAAAATTAAATGGTATTTATGTACGAACATTCTCATACAAAACCCCTAACTAAAATATTTTTCAACTACAGTGTTATGTTTTAAAATTTTTACATCCTATAAACAAAACAAACTAAAAAATGCATTAATATCATCTGCAAAAAACAACTTTCCTACAAAAAGAGATAAGGAAAAAGTTTTGGCGAGGGGATCGCCTGCGACCAGCGAATATGTACCTTTAAAGTCTTTTGTTACATTTTGGAATCGTTTTTTTTTTTTTAAATTGACTAAACATCTTTCCAAACAAAGAAAAGCAAAACCTTTTTGTTCCCCTCCCGGGGTTCATGTACTGGAAGTTCCTATTGTTTTATTAAAAATCACTTTTCATATCTCGATAAATTTGTTTATGAAAAATTCGCATTGTTCTTTTCATTCAAAAAAAACCAATTTTTTAGTTAAAAGGTTTTAAATTTTTTTCTTTTTTAGTTGAAGGTTTTTTTGGGGTTTGTGTGTGTGTGGTGTGGGGTGTGGGGTTTGTGTGGTTTGTGGGGGTGTGTGTGTGTGTGTGTGTGTGTGTGTGTGTGTGTGTGTTTGTGATGTGTGTGTGTTTGTGTGTATGTGTGTGGTGTGGTGTGTGTGTGGGGGTGGTTTTGTGTGTGTGGTGTGTGTGGTGTGTGTGGGGTTTGTGTGGTGTGTGTGTTTTTTATTTTTTTTAATTATTTTTTTTTTATTATTTGTTTTTTTGGGGGTTTTTTTTTTTTTTTTTTTTTTTTTTTTTGTTTGTTTTATATATATATATATATATAATTATATTATATAAATATATATTATATAAAAAAATTATATATATAATATATATATATATTATATATTATATTTTAAAATTATATATATATATATGTTTTTTTAAATATATATATTATATATATAGTTTTAAATATATTTTTTAAATTTATATAATATATATAAAATTATTTAAAAATAATAAACTTTTTAATACGTAATATATATTATATAATTAAAATAATATTAAAATTTTATATATAATTATATATATAAAATAAAATTTTAAAATGCATTACGTATGTAAATGATGTTGGGGATTCATTTTCACATATTCATTATAAATACATTGAGTAGATGATTTCGCCTCCCGGGGGGTTTTGGTTTTAAAACCCCTAAATTTTATGGGGGGCCGTCTGAAAAAGAGTTGGTTAACAAAACCGGGGCTAAGTTAAAAATCTTTCTCCATCAAAAACAAAAATTTCCCCTTTTTAAAAAAAAAAATATATATAAAATTAAAAAAAAAAAACAAAAAAAACCCCAAAAAAAAACAAACAAAAAAAAAACACAAACACACCAAAATTATTATTAAAATATTTATAATATTTTATATAAATATTATATATCTAAAACCCCCCCAAAAAAAACACACACCCACCACACAAAAACATCACACACACCCCCCACACCACCCACACACTTTAAAAACAAAAAAATTATATATATAAAATATTTAAAATATAATTTTAATATAAATTAATATATATATCTATAAAATTTATATATATATTTTATATATAATAAAAAAAAACCCCTCAAAAACTCGTCACGCTGTTTGTTTTTCAATTCTGTTCATTGATATTTCTTCCCCTTGTCAGTATTTATTTCGATTACAGACTGTCACTTCTCCATTTATAAAATATATTCTTTCGCGCAATTATTGGGTGTGTGTGTTTTTTGTGGGGTTGTGTGTGTTTTTTGGTGTGTGTGTTGGTGTGTGTGTGTTTGCATTACTTTATAAAAATGCGGGTAACACACACAATAAATAAAACTCCTTTACCTATGTTAGCGTGTATATACACCTCAGAACATCCGATATATCGTGATTTCGGTACTGGCTGGAGATTCCCGGGATTTAAAGTACTAAATGAGCGTGAATCGAAAAAGACGAGAAAAGGTTCATTTTTCATAATGCAGAGAGCATGTATTATATGCAAAAAAAATGAATTAAAACCAAAAAAAGGGCTTTTGCTTTGAAAATCAGACAAATCAAATATATTATTTTTACTTGCAAATTTTACAGAAGGTCGTTACGCAACCATTACGGAAACCTTTGTGCTGCACACATTTTCCCACCGCGAAAATGACACACTTGGAAAATTACCTATTTACAGAAACTGTGCCATTTTTTAATGTCCATCTATAGCTAATAGCATTTGTATTATTGTGTTTTTAAAAGTCCCCAAACATAATTTATTACCATTTGTCAAAAAAAAATTATAAGTCTGGGGAAATAAAATTACAGTTTACATCAGTAAAATTTCGTATGCTAAGCAGCTAAACACAAATTGCATTTCTAAAAGTCATCTGAAAAAGTTATGCGAAAAATTTGTTGTTCCACCACCACTGTTTCATTTTTGATTTATATTTTTTTCTACCCCGTCCGCGAAAAAGCGGCAATCTCAGTTTTTATTTATTTTATGGGATTTTTAGTTCCGTACGAATTTTCCCTTTACTGCGTTTTCCTTGATGTTGAGGGAAAATTTTGCGGGTTTCCTGTTTTTAAATTGCAAATGCATCTTTTCTTTTGATCAGGAATTCAAACCCCCACAATACTGCACTCAAACCATTTCCTTGCACCTAAAAGTGAACGGAATGAAAAGGAGGGTGTTTTCTCCCGCTCTGAGAAGAAAAATCCCAGGGGTGTGTTGCCAAAGAGGTAAAAATTTTTGGGCCCAGGCAAGAAAAAAAGGTTAAAAAATATTCCATCAAGGAGGTGCGAAAAAGGAAGCGAACGGTCTAACACATATTCTTACTGGTTGTATTGGATTTTTTGTTAGATAAATATCCTGAAGTGTGCCTTTCTCTTGATGGTTTTCCCCCTGATGAAAATACGCCCCCCACAAAAACAGCAATTTGTCGTTGATTTAAAAGTATTTGGAAAGGTTTTTCTACTAAAGAAATTGAATTTATTATATTAATTTAAACCCTAAAAAATAGTGTTAGAGTAGTTAAAAAGATGAAAGCATCTTTGAGGGGAAAAACTGGGAATGTTTATTATTTCATTTTCGAAAACCTGTGATAATGGCAAACGACTTCCCCTACTGTTTAACCAATGATCCCCGTCGCGTTTTCCCCGCCCCGGTATGGCGAACCTCCTTACAAACCCCACAAAAAGTTTGGGCTTTTTGGCAAACTATATTTTACTCTGAATGCTTGGTTTTGGGTGGGTCAAAACCTGCCTCAGCTTGAGTATCTTGCGGTACAACGTTGAAGAAACCCCCTGCGTGTGCGAAACGTGGGTATGCTTCTTTTTTGGAAACGTTGGTAAGTCTTATATGTATCTTTCTCTGCCTCTCTCTGGTCTTTTCCCTTATTTTTATATAATAAAAAATATATATAATATATATATCATATAATATAAAATATATATATATATTTTTTTTTTTTTTTTTTTTTTGTGTGTGTGTGTGTGTGTGTGTGTTTTCCATTGTATCACACGGAGAGTGGGTTTTGAATTTTAACATATATATAAATATTATTATATATAATATATATATATATATATATTATAATATATATATATATATATATTTTTTTTTTTTTTTTTTTTTTTTTTTTTTTTTTTTTTTTTTTTTTGTGTGTGTGTGTGTGGGGTGGTGGTGTGTGTGTGTGTGTGGGGTGTGTGTGGGTGTGTGTGTTGGGTGTGTGTGTGTGTGTAATGTACTACATAAAAACTAAAAAATGTAAAAAATAATATTTTATAGTATATTATATAAAATTAAAATATATTATATATTAAATTATATATTTTTTTAAAAAAATAAAATATATAATTTATTATACATTATATGATTTACATATATATACATATATAAATATATATATTATAATATATATATTATATATAAAATTTTATATATAATATATAATGTAAATAATGCATATATATTCGAGTTCACTCCTTGGCTTCCCCCGACCGCACCGACCTAGCTTTCATCAGCCATTCCCTATATTATACGCTCGATTTTGCGTGTCTCTGCTTGTGGTCACTCTCGGCTAAATATTTTTTAATTTATCTTTTACGTATTATAGGGTCCTTAATATAGGATTTTTGTTTTTTTTCCATATTGTATATCTCTGTATTATTAATGTACAAAAAAAAATAATGAATTGGTTTTTTGTTCATTCCCCTTTTGTTTTCCCTTTTTTTTCCCGGCCAAAATTTAAAAATTTCTTGGGGCCCCGATGATACCCTAGACTTTAAAAGTGCCATAACATATCCAAACAGGGATGTATTCCCAGATAAAGACAGTTTTTAAAAGTAATCAGCTTTCTAGACCTTCCCTTTAAGGTTTGTGGTGCGAAAACTAAAATATTCTGCCCCACAAAGCTTAAATTAAAAATAAACAATTTTCTTAGGATTAAATTTTGAAAAGATTTTTTATCTGAGGTTTTCTTAAAAAGGGCTCGAAAACCTTAAAAATGTTCTACAAGCAAACATAAAAAATCTTGTATAATATCTTTTGAAACTTTCCCAGCTAACGCATTGGGTAATCTTAGACCATTTGCTTGGGTCCAAAATTTTGATAAATCAAGCGCTATACTGCAAGGATACTAGGGGTGGCTGTTTTATTTGAGGTTAATTTTATGAAACTGAAGACCCCCTCGATGTATAATTTTTACTATGTTTTTAAAAAAAAAAAAAAGAAAAAGAAAAGAAAAAAAAATATAAATAATATAGAAAAAAAAAAAAAATTGGTTAACAAGTTTGGAGGGCACATTGGTACGACATTAGTAAAAAGTAGCCTGTTATTTTCCCTCAGTTTTTTCTATTGGGGTCTTCTGCAGTGTCCCCTTATTAAAAAATTATGCTTTACATCAGAGATCTTCTATCTCATTTTTAGAAAATAAATTTGAAAAGGTATTGAAGAAAAAAAAAAAACAGCCAAAAGTAATGCCCTGGGTTTTGAGCCCTTTTAAAAACCCGTAACCAATTCTTTGCTAATCTGAAAATTTCTTAAGTTTAACATAAATTTTGAATTTTGAAACATTTTTAAGGGTCCCAGAATATTAAATGTGTTGATTTTAGGACTTTTTATTTCTTTTCTTGATACCCCTTTGAAGTATTCCTTTTACAAATATAATTTTCATTACATATATAACTTTAGCTTGAACTACAATTTTATCTCGTAATATTTAAAAATTCAGTTCAAATTTTGTGCTTAAAATTTCAAGGGCCGTTAAGCAGTACCAAGCGACATAATGGGGCTAGCAAACGAAATATTGTCAAACCCAGCTACCTGTCGACAACGGGCCCTTTACGTCACCGTGGCGTCGCTATATTTCCTCTTTTCGGCCACCGAAGGGGTAACTAGTATCCCTTTCTTATGGGATTTTGCTCATCTTTTAGTTATAAATTTTTTTTTGTTTTTGGGGCGTTTGTATTTTATTTTACTACATACGTCATTACATATAAATTGTATGTGTTATCTATTGTTGTGTTTTTGTGTGTGTGTGTGTGTGTGTGTGTGGGGGTGGTGTGTGTGTGTGTGTGTGTGTGTGTGTGTGTGTGTGTGTGTGTGTGTGTTATATATAAATTCATTATGTTTATATATAATATTATATATATATAAATAAATTATTATATATATTTTTATTATTAAAATATATTTAAATTATATATAATTATATAATATTATAAATATTATATATATTTATATAAATAATATATATTTTATATAAAATTTTTTTTTGTTTTTTTTTTTTTTTTTTATAAAAATTTATATTTTTTTTTTTTTATTAAAAGGTGTTGTGTTGGTTTTGTTGTGTTTGTGTGTGTGTGTGTGTGTGTATATTATAAAAAAATTATATAATTTTTTTTTTTTTATATAATTTAATTTTTTATTTTTTTTTTTTATATTATAATATTATATATTATATATAAAAAAATTTTTAATATATATATATTATATATAATTAAATTAATTATATATTAAAATATAAATATATATATAGATATATAATATATATATATAAAATAAATTTTTTGTAATATATTATATATATATTTTTATATATATATATATATATATATATATATATATATATATATATATATAATAAAATTTATATATTATTTTATTATATTTTTTATTAATATATAATATATATATTATAAATATATATTTTAAAATTTATATTTTATATATAAAATAATAAAAAATTTTAATATATATTTTATAATATATATTAATTATATAAAATTATATATTAATATATATATAATTTAAAATTATATTATATATTATATATTATATATATATATGTATATATAAGCTGTGTGTGTGTGCATATATTTTATCTTTTATATTTTATTAAAATATTATTATATATATTATATATATATATTATATATAAATAATATTAAAAAAAAAATTTTCCGACAACAATAAAAAGAACATAATAAAACACACACACACCACACACAACAAAAAAAAAAAAAAAAAAAAAAAAAAAAAAAAAAAAAAAAAAATAAAAAAGAAAAAAAATAAAAAATATTTGGGGGGGGGGTAATGGGGAAAAAACAAATAAAAAAAGGCCGATACAAATAAAAGATTTCAAAAAAATAACTTGTAAAAAATACAAAACAGCCCCACACACACACAAAAAACCAACAAAAAAAATAAAATAATTATAAAAATAAAAAAAAAATAAAAAAAAAAAATATATATATAAAAAAAAAAAAAAAAAATTAAATTAACAAAAAAAAAAAAAAAAAAAACAACACACAACACACACAACAACCCCACACCACCCCCACACACAAATAACAAAAAAAAAATAAAAAATAATATATAAATAAATAAAAACAAAAAATTGTATTGTGCATATTATATTTTTTTGTATATATATGTAAAATTTTTGTGTTTTCGAAAAGAATTGTTTGGGATTTTTCCCTTTTCGTTATGGACTTTTTTGGGGTGGTTGGCATGAAATTTTTTTTTGTGTCGATGATTTATGGGAAGGGAAAAACACAAAAAAAGAAAAAAGTAAACCAAGCAAAGGGGTGAGGGGGGAAAGGGGAAAAAAGGGGGTACACAATGAAACAAAAAGGGGCGGGGGAGTGTGGAGGGAGCAAAAATGAGACGTTGTTTCGTGAAAAT
>NC_051388.1:30055224-30057724 GCF_015228065.2 Penaeus monodon | reverse complement strand
ACACACACACACACACACACACACACACACACACACACAAAAAAAAAAAAAAAAAAAAAAAAAAAAAAAAATATATATATATATATATATATATATATATATATATATATATATATATATATATATACATATTATGTATATATATGTATGAATATCAAAACACTCTTCCGTGCTGATACAATGGAAGACACACACACACACACACACACACACACACACACACACACACACACACACACACACACACACACACACTATATATATATATATATATATATATATATATATATATATATATATATATATGTATATATATATAATGGGAAACAGACACAGAGAGAGGCAGAGACAGATACATATACACGTACTTACCAACGTTTCCACAAAGAAAGCATACCCACAGATTCGCACACGCAGGGGTTTTCTTCAACGTTCGTACACGCAAGATACTTCAAGCTGAGGCAGGTATTGACCCATCCAAACCGAAGCATTCAGAGCTAAAATTATAGTTTGCCTAAAGTCCTCATAACATTTGTCGGGTGTAAGCGAGGTCTCGGCCATACGCGAGGCAGGGAAACGCGACGGGGATCATTGGTTAAACAGTACGTGGAAGTCGTTTGCCATTATCACAGGTTTTCAGATAATGAAATGAATAAACATTACCAGTATTTCCCTCTAAAGATGCTTTCATCATTTAACTACTCTAACACTATTTATTATGGTCATTATTATTATTATCATAATCAATCTCAACTTCTTTAGTAGAAAACCTTTACAAAGTACTGTTAAATCAACGACAAATATGCTCGTGTATTGTGAGAGCGTATTTTCATCAGTGGGGTAACGCAGTCAAGTAGATAAGGCACACTTCAGGTATTATTTATCTAACAAAAAATCCAATACAACCAGTAAGAATATGTGTTAGACACGTTCGCTTCCTGTTCGCATCCTCCTTAGACTGGAATATGTTAACCATTTTTCTTGCCTGGGCCAAAAGTTTACCATCATTGGCAACACATGCCCTCGTGATTTTTCTTCTCAGAGCGTGAGAAAACACCCTTCCTTCTTCATCTCCGTTCACTTTTAGGTGCAAGAGAATTGGTTTGAGTGCATGTACTTGTGTGGGTGTATGCATCCTGTATCTAAAGAAAAGATGCATTTGCAATAATTATAACACATGGAACCGCGAACGTTCTCCTCAACATCAAGGAAACGCAGTCAAGGAGAAAATGTCGTACGAGAACTGAAATCCCATGATAATAATAGTAACTGATGATTGCCGCTGTTTCGCGGACGTGGTAGAAAAATGAAATATAAATCACAAATGAAACAGTTGGTGAGTGGCACAACATAATTTTTCGCATAACTGTTTCATGATTGACGTTTAGAAATGCAATTTGTGTTTATGCTGCTTAGCATACGAAATTTTACTGTATGTAAACTGTAATTTATATTCACCAGACTTATAATTTTCTTTGACAAATGTGTAATAACTTATGTGTTGAGAGACTTAAAATACACAATAACTACAAATTGCTATTAGCTATAGATGGACATTAAAAAAGTGGCACAGTTACTGTAAATAGTGTAATTTTCCTAAGTGTGTCATTACGTCGGTGGAAATATGTGTGCAGACCACGAAAAGGTTACCGTAACTGGTTGCAGTAATCGTTATCCTTCTGTAATTTGCAAGTAACTAATATATTATGATTAGTCTGATTATCAAAGCACACGCCTTTCGGTTATATTCATTTATTTTTGCAGTACTAACTACATGCTCTCTGCATTATGAACTGAACCTTTGCTCGTCTTTTTCGTATTCCACGCTCATGTAGTACTTGAAATTCCGGCAATCTCCAGCACAGTACTCGAAATCATCGATATATCGGATGTTCTGAGGTGTATATACAACGCTAACATAGGTAAATGGAGTTTTATTCTATTAGTGTGTGTTACCCTGCATTTTTATAAAGTATATGCAGAACACACACACACACCCAACACACACAAACACACACACACACACAAACACACACACACCTAATAATTGACGCGAAAGAATATATTGTATTAAAGATGGAGACAGGTGACAGCTCTGTAATCGAAATAACATACTGACAAGGGTAAGAAATATCAATGAACAGAGATTGAAATAACAAACAGCAGTGACGAGTTCTGAGTGTCGTATATATATATTATATATTTATAATATATATATATAATATATATAAATTATATATATATATAATATATTATATATAATAACTATATATATATATATATATTATATATATATATGAATATATAATGATATATATGTGTGGTGTGTGTGTGGTTGTGTGTGTGTGGTGTGTGTGTGTGTGTGGTGTGTGTTTGTGTATATATATATATATATATATATATATATATATATATATATATATATATATATATATATATATATGTATGTGTGTATATATACTTTGTTTTTTGATGGAGAATAGATTGTTAACTTAGCCTG
>NC_051388.1:29980224-29985224 GCF_015228065.2 Penaeus monodon | reverse complement strand
ATTTCAGCGTGTAATAAAACAGTGGTTTAGGAAGTAAAAAGAAATGCTTTTTTTGGCTTATCAATATGAAAAAAAAAAAAAACAAAACATATAGGGGGGGGGGCTGGAAAGAGAGAAAACATATAATTTCCCCGCCGCTGAAACGGGGAAACCCCCCCGCCCAATCCCCAAACCCGGGGAAAGGTCCCATCATTAAAAGGAAAAGTCAACTTTCGGAAATTGCCTCACTAACCCCCTCCCACCCCCAAAACCCCCCAAGCTTCTAAAGATGGTAACCAAACTCCCCAAAAAAACAAATTGGATCTTCTAATTTAACCATCATAATTTGCCAAACATCTAACCCAACTTAAGAACGGAGTCCCCGGCACACCCTTTATATAATAGGGATCGTTTTTGCCAGGCTGAGTGAAGCCGTCCCCAACTCTCTTCGACTGCTTTAAATTTTATGAATTCTATCACTTTTTCATTTTAAAATCTTTTGGGGGGCAGGATGACACTATACGTACCCTTTAATATGTCGTTTTCACATCTTTTTTTTCAACTTTTTCCTTCTAACAAGATCTGTGCCCTGACCCTTGAAAAAAGTGAGCGGATTTGCGTTCGAATTTTTCCCAGTTATGGGTTTTTCGCTTTGTGAGGAAACTGCCACACAGCGATATCGGGTTCGCGGCAGAGCGGCTGAAAGATTTTAGTTTTTTTTCTTTTCTTTTCTCATTTATGAGTCTCGATATGAAGAGAAGGCGTTTTTTTTTTTTGATTGGGGGTTTACTTTTTTTCGCATTTTATAATATAAAAAAAAAAACTGGTGAAATAAATGATCGGGGTTATTACAGTTTCTTCGAATGAAAGAAAGTGCATGTGGCATTTTTTTTTCTTTTTACGAAATGTTGTACCTGCGCCGCGTTTTTGCCTCCTCTCATACCCCCGGGCCTCATCCGTCCCCGGCGCCGCGGGGACCCTTTTTTCCCCCGAAAGGGCACAAATAAATGTTCTTACCAAATAACTCTTTTTGCATTTAACTTTAGATACATAAAATTAAAAGACTGTAGCTTTTTTAAACTTTTTTCTCTCCCCAACTATAGCTAACTTTCGAATCTTTTTGGGAGTCGAAACTTCTTACAAATGGGGCTTAAATTTTAAATTTTGTAAAATTAAGTTTTGGGCGTAAACATGGAAGACCTTTGTTTTTCAGACCGGCTTCGAGGAAGGCGCGGGAGGGGGACCTCCTGACTAAGCCCTGTCGCAGCGAACAAAGGGGAAAGACTGTATTAAAGATCAGTGAATTGTCGAGTTTTTTTACTTTTAGGCCTGAGAAACCACCCCTTTTTTTCTTTCTTAGATTTTGCTTTAATTTTTTTTTCCCTACACATATCGTCGACGTTGGAAGCCCAATCTCGGTCTTTCTAAAACAAAGAGTCAAGGAGATTCCCAAAAAAGCCCAAAAAAACCTCATAACCCAGATAACCGCTTCATCGTCACCTTTAAATTGCCGCTGCCACCCCAAAAACCCATCCCATAGATAATTTGTTTCCATTTAAATTTTTGCAGAAAAAACACACCACAGAAGACCACAAAAAACTTTTTTTTTTTTTAAAACAATAAAAAATAATCAATTCTTTTGTTGCTTTTGTTTTTATTTAAAAAATTTCTGGGTTTCAACCTTTCCCTTTTTCCGAACATTACCCCAGTTTTGGCCATATGCTTTCATTTTCTTATTTCGTTAATCACCGATGATAAATTGATCCCCCCCCCTTGAATGAAATAAATACAAATGAAAATTTTAATTAAAAAAAAGCTTTTTCTTAATTTGGTTTAAAATCTTTTTTGCGTTCTATCACACATAAAGGGTTTTTTTGACTCACTCACTGCACATTCTTTATCAAATTTAAATTTCTATAATTTTTCTCCCTCGTTTTTCATCATCTCAAAGATTTTATACTGGACTAGATATGTGGCCCGTCAATAAAATGGCGTTTTTTTTTTTACAACACAATGGAGTAAACAGATCACTGATTATTTTCTAAACTCATACGAAAAGGGTTGTCTTATTCGTTTTTCAGTATCCTTTCTGTGTAAAAATTTTTAAAATCTTCCGAAAATTAAAAATTTTTATTTAAGGTATTAAAAAATCCATTCTTATTTTTTCATTTTAATAATGTACATGGGGGATTATGTCTAAAAAAAAATTTAAATTAGAATTTTTTTTTCTAAAAAATAAAATTTTGAGTCGAGGAAAGCAACACGATCTGGGATATGAACATGGGCATATAATTTTCATCCTTTCCTGAAATAAATTGATTTCTTTTTTCATCCCTTCTGAAAAATAAAACCCCACTTTCAAATCCGTTTCACGGGCAAAAAAAAGCGTGGATGAAATTTTAATTTCTCTTTTATTTTAAATCTGCGTTTGGGTCAAAACCTCTCATTGAAATTATACAAATAAAAAAAGAAAAAAAAATCATTTTCCCCTTTTAATTTTTTTGCAAACAAAGTTTGTTAGGACATCAGTTTTTGATCTGAGTTAAGCATAAAATCCTCCCTCTCCATATTTTATAATCTGACAGACAGCATATAAAATCAGGTATCCCGCATTTTACCGTTTTTCTCTTTTTAAAAATATATACTTCCAACTCTCGGTTATGGCAATTTTAGCATGGGATGATAGCAAAAATTCTTTCGCATACATTTTTGTATACGCAAAGTGAGATACATTTTGTAAAGTGGTTACGCTTCCATCTTTGACGTGAATGCAGAGTTATTAAAAAAATTCTATGTTCCCCGAAACCCCTTTTGTTTATAATTTTGAATATGAACACAATCATACAATACGCGTAGGTTGTAGGTAAAACAATTAAAATGTACTTACTTACAGTGTATGCAATATAAAATGTCCCGCATGGCCCAAACGAAATGAAAACAGGAAAAATTTGGGGAGATTTGCGTCGATCCAAAGAAAAGTAAAAAAAAAAACACTAGCATCCCCAAAAACACAAAATTTTAAAATGAGTTTCATTATCATTTTTGGTTTTTAAACAAACAAAAAAACAAAATCATTTTTTTTCATTTATTTGTCATTCCATAACATGCGGGAAAATGCAGCAATTTTCTTCTCCTAAACATTAATGCAAAATGTATATAAAACAGAAGGACATAAATAATGTAAATTAAAGAAACAGAATATTCAAGAAAATATCCACACACACCATACAAAACACAAACACACAAAAACACAACACACACAACACACAACACACACACACACACACACCACCAACACACACACACACACACACACACCCACCAAAAAAAACACGACGAAAAAACGCATTTGTGCGCGCGGTGCGTGTGTTGTGTATTTTTTGTGTGTGCGGACTGTGGCAGGGGAAGTGGTTATGGCGTGTGTGCATGTGTAATACATTATATGATATATATAATATATATATATATAATATAAATATATATATATATTATTATGTGTTGGGGTGGTGGGTGTTGTGGTGTGTGTTGTGGTGTTGTGGTGTGTGTGTGTATTATATAAAACATATATCATATCAATATAATATGTATGTATAGATGCATACAAAATAATATATTATATATAAAATATTATATATATATATATATATAATATTATTTAAAATATAATATATTATAAAATTATATTATATTTTAAAAATAATTATATATATAGAGAGAGGAGAGAGAAGAGTAAGAGGTAGGGGAGAGAGAGAGAGGAAGGGGAGCGAGAGAGAAAGAGAGAGACAGAGCGCGCGCGCGAGAGAGAGAGAGTGATTTACTTTATATATATACACATATATACATATGTGTGTGTATTTGGGTGGGCAAGCCCTCCCCAAATCAGGCCAGTCCCCCAAATCCCCGGGAAATAGAGAGGGTTTGGGGTCAGGAAGGGGATCCGGCATAAAAAATATTGCCTAACCCGATCATCAAGCGACCCCATATAATGTCTGTGTGGTGCGTGGTGCGTGTATGTGTTGTGTAAGGTGTGTGTGTGTGTGTTGTTTGTGTGTGTGTGGTGTATGAATACAAATAATAATGTATATATATATTATAAATTAAATAATTATATAAAATATATATATATATTAAATATATATATATATATAATATAAATATATATATTCATATATTAGAGAGGATAGATAGTATATTTAGATATAGTAATACACAACACACACACACACCCCACACACACACACACAACACACACAAACACAAAAACACCCACAACTAATATGTATTATAAATATATATATTATATATATATATAAATATATAATATAAAATATATATATATAATATATGTGTTGTGGTGTAAAGTCTCTATTTCCCATTTAAAGTTTGTTGACTCGTGTGTTTTAGATGAATTTACAACTTTCATGTTTTTTTATTTACTTATTTTTTTTGCAAAGCATATCATCGATGCATTTATTTTTAAAAGCATATATTAGTATTTTTTTCTACCCGTTTTCCCGAAATTGTTTTTGATGGCACCTATCGCTTTGTAGTATCAATAGAAATATGTAAAAAGTAGCTGACAGATTATAAGGATTTTTTATAGTGGATCGCCCAAAAAACACCCCTTTTGTAGTTTTCAGATGATCCAATGGCTATTTTATGCGGGTTTGGGTTTTTTATAATTATCAAATCATTACAAACCTTGCCTGCCCTCCTGCTCCTCCAGAAAGGTATTCTTCCCTGACACTTCTCCCGCCTGACCTTCGTGCCTCCATCAGGGTCTCCCCCACATAGTTATCATGACTCGTCGGCCAGCACCGCACTCCGAGGGCTTTTGCCACGCAGGCAGGGGATTACTGCGGCCTTCCCTAGAGTTTCGCTAAAACTTTTTTACGGCCAAACTTTCGCCCCCCGAGCTATTATAAGCGGCGATGCTGCAACTGCTGCTCTGGCGACAACAAGGCGGAGGGGGCGGTTGTATGCCTGAGAGATCGTGCAAAGGGCGCCCTTGCCTCAAGGTT
>NC_051388.1:29962724-29965224 GCF_015228065.2 Penaeus monodon | reverse complement strand
TTGTGCCATTGCAAGGATTTCAGGTCATGTCAATTTATAGAGCAAGTACAATGCTGGAAGTATGAAGTATTATTACATGAGGATAGCAATACTATGTCCCGGCATAGCATTATTCCATCTTTCATAAATACACCTCAGTACACCTTCTTTAGAATCTGAATTGCTAAATCAATTTCCACCGAGTACCCACGGGGAGTGTGTATAAAACTAAGCTATCATTACTAGTATAGGTAGATAGGTAATGTCTATGGAGCTAGTGAGATCCTAGTAGCACACAACTTTTTGTGGGTCGTGTGGCATGGTTGGTTTAGTACTGGCCCTCCGGTTCTGTACCCGGCGTGACAAGGTAGACTATAGGAAAGAAAGATAAAACTTTCGCAAAGTAGCATACTACCCAGCTTCCTATCTGGCAATAGCTTCAGTCACCAGACAAAGGCATGATCTTGACCTAAGTAACGAGGAGCAGGAGTCAAATGCTAAATGTAAAGTGAAGTAAAGGTATAAAATGAACACGTTAGAATATTGAAGTTTATCACTATAAAAACACAATTGTGAAAGGCACGCACCATCGCATTCCTATATTCATCAATGAACTGCTAAAGACAAATAAAACATGTGGTAGCCAAGGATAGGTTGAGAGAGATGAGGCCAATTTTCGAAGCTATATTGCGTAAACAATTCGCCTTTTCAATTTTGGTAAGCTATCGGCCAATCTGCCATCATTTTCCACTTGAATTAACTCCCTCCTTCCCGAACACAGGGTTAGGCGGAATAAAATATCTAGGGGAATAACGTTGTTCTTCCATGGGTTTTGGCATTTCCCACCATTACTTGATTTTAATGGCATTTGGATCTAATTATAGTTAACAAAATAAAGGGCAATGCATATTGGAGAAACGTATCATTTCAAGACTGCAATTTATGCCCCCTGTGTGCACCATTTCATTCGAATGAGCATTCACTAAAGCTACTCATTTGCCTTTAACTTGCAGTTGCGACGGGCAACTGCCGTATCTTGGAATTTGCTAACTAAAATATCCCTTTTTCAGAGATTTGCAATAGTAATCATATTGATAGCAGTCATATCAAATTAATATTGTTCATGACAGAATTGTTAAAACTTGATGATATAAAAAAAAAATCGTAATTTACTTCCTGAGAGTATTACTGTATTTATTGTTAACAATAATATAAATACGAATTGATGATATGTTTATATCAAGAGATCAACTTGGGGGTCATCATTTTTTTCATAATTTTCGCAAGCGTACAAAAAGTACTCTTCACGCCAGAGATTACCCCCCCCCCCCAGCGAACGCTCATGAAAATTATAAAAAAATGTGGATGGCCCCTTAGCCGTCTCGGCCGGGCTCTTCCGTTCGCTATTATCCCTCTAAATTCGATTTTCTAAATTCTAAATTCCGCGGCACTTTTCTTTAACCGCCCCCCCCTTTCACCCGAACAATTTAATTGTTTTTTTTCTTTAACTTTTTTATTTATTATATTATCATTATCTTTTTACGTATATATATACACATACATATATAAATATATATATATATATATATATATATATATATATATATATATATATATATATATATATATATATATATATATATATATGTATATATATATATTATATATATATATAATATATATAATATATATATATATATATATATATATATGTGTGTGTGTGTGTGTGTGTGTGTGTGTTTATATACATCTCTCTCTCAAGTGCCCTGTCCCACAAGGACTTTGGCGATCATGGATTTCCACCTCTTTCGGTCTTCTGTGGTCTTCAAAAGTCCTCGTTCCGTTATACTCGTCCATTTACTTATGCTTGCTGTGTAGGTTAGTCTTTGTCTGCCCCTGCTTCGTTTTCCATCGATCTTGCCTGTCACGCTAAGATGTTCTAGCTCTTCCTTTTGCATTACGTGTCCCCAAAATTCTTTCGGATGTTCTTCAGAAGAAAACGCTTTGTTCCTGCTCTCTCCAGCACTTCCTGGTTTGACATTTTATCTGTTCAAGATATTCTCATCATTCTCCTGAGAAACCATATTTCTGCCGATTCAATTCGTTTCTCCATACCCTGTGAAATAGTCCAGCATTCGCTACCATACGTGAGGATGGAAAACACATAACAGTTCTGCATTCTGATATTTCTTGACATAGAAATTTTGTTGTTCTTCATTATTTTGCCAAGTTTTTCAAATGCAGCTTTTGCTATTCCAATTTGTCTTCTAATTTTTTAATCACATTTGTCATTAGATATCAGTTATCATGCTCCCAAGATAGTTGAATTTCTGTACTTGTTTTATTAAGATGTCACCAATCCGTATCTTACACTGTTTAGCAATTTTTTTGTTTGCTAATTTCTTTTCGCTGGCTTCAACCACTTTGTCTAGTATCTCTTGCGGCTATTCTTCTGACTCTGCAATCAGCACAGATAAGAATCCCCTGTAATGTTGTTATTTTACGAAGGATAATCTCACTG
>NC_051388.1:29932724-29935224 GCF_015228065.2 Penaeus monodon | reverse complement strand
AAGTCAACAGACGGATTGGTCTGGCAACAGGAGCCATGAACTCGATCAACAAGACCATTTCGAGATGTCGGTACCTATGCAGAACGACCCAGCTACGTGTCTTCAAAGCCTTGACACTGCCAGTTTTGCTCTATGGAAGCGAAATCTGGACGAAACCAGTGCCTTGGAGCCTTGTCTTGATGCCTTTTGTAACAAGTCCCTTCACCGGATCATGGGGTACAGTTGGCAGGACTACATGTCCAACCGAGGGTTACACAGTGAGACTGGCATGGGACCTGTTACTTGCATAATCCGGGATCGCCAACTCAGGCTATATGGGCACTTAGCTCGTTTCCCTGTGGATGACCCTGCCCATCATGTTGTCTCTCTGCGAGACAACACTGGGTGGAGGAGACCTGTGGGAAGACCCAGAAGGTCATGGCTTGGGCAGCTCGACGAGACCTATCGCGAGGAATTAGAGATGGGCCGAGGGCCTGCCTGGATGCGGCCATGCATCACCGTCGGCGTTAGCCCCTTGATGATGATGATGATAATAATCAATGTTATTACTATTATCATATTTGTTATTATTATTGTTGCTACTATTATAATCATCATCACCACCATCATCATCATCATCATCATCATCATCATCATCATCATCATCATCATCATCATCATCATCATCATTTTTCTTATTATCAATATTATCATTATTGTTGTCATCATTATCAATATCATATCATTGATATTACTATTATTGTTATTATTATTACTGTTATTACCAATGTTAATCCTCATTTCTATTGCCATTATCATCGTCATTCTGTGATCATTATTACTATTATCATTAATATCATTATATTCATTACTACTTCTGCTAGTAGTAGTAGTAGTAGCTGTAGTATTGGTATTAGTAGTCTTGTTATTATTATTAATATCATCACCATCGTCATTATCATCATTATTATGATTATCATTATCGTTAGCCTTAGCATTATCATTATTATCATCGTTGTTGTTGTTATCATTAATAGCATTTTCATTATTATTTGTAGTTGTGGCATTATTATGTTTACCGTTATTATTACCACACTATTGGCACCGTTATCATTATTGCTATCATTATTCTTATTATTATTTTTGTTATATATTATCACTATTATTTCGTTCTTGTTGTCATTGTTGTTGTCATCATCATTATCAATATTATTACTATTATCCGTATTAGGGTTATCAAGATCTTTATCACTACCCTTGTTGATATATGATTTTTATTGATATCATTCTATATATCCTTATCATTATAAATATTTCCATTAGTATCATCATAATTGTTATTTTCATCATCATTATCATGAACATCATTATCATTATCATTTCTTTATTTATCAATATTACTATTATAATAGTTTGTTGTTACTATCATCATTATCAATATTATCATTATTCTTATTATTCACATGATAGTAGTAGTAAAATATTATTTCGAGTGTAGAAAATAGTTGTTCAAGAAGTTACTAGCGTTATGGTATTTCCTTATATGTTCAGCCTAAATGTTTTGTTTCTATTAAAGGATTGAAAGGAAATGAAAAATACAAGAAAAATATTTCTACGACTGTTCACTTTATTGCTGACGACCGGGCTTTGTTTTGTAAATATTGCGAAATATATGAAACTGTTCAAAGACATTTCGGGCGTAATGGCACGTTCAGAGGGGGGGGGGGGGGGTAGAAGGGAAAAAAAAATAGGGACTGTTCCCAATACGTTTGGATTCGCGCTTGTGCTGGACGTGTTCTTATTATAAAAATGAATAATTACAATAATAGGTAAACAGACAAAAAAAAAAAAAAAAAAAAAAAAAACATTCTTTCTTTGTGAAGTAAACACCCGAATCCCGGGTTAATGAACATTTTATAAAATCACTTTCATATCTTTTATCTTGAAATATTGCAAGATAATGAGGCTGCAGGGATTTCCGTGTGGGTATCGCGACTGATGTGAAGATAGATGTGTTTGAAACATGTGATAAGACTTTTGGGCAAAGACGATAGTTATAGTTTTCTTAATATCCTCGTGACGCCGAGAACCGTTCTATAAAATACAATACAATTTCTTGCTTCATTATCAATATCATTATTATCACCATCATTATTGTCTTTATTACTACTATAATCATCTTTATAAATATGGTTAGGATTATACTTTATTATTATTATTATTATTATTATTAGTAGTAGTAATGTTTTTGTTGTTATCATTATCATTATTATCATTATTATTATTATTATTATTATTATTATTATCTTTATTATTATTATTATTATCATCATCATCATCACCATCATCACCATTACTATTACCATTATTTTTATCATCATTATCACTATTATTATTATTATTATTATTATTATTATCATTATTATTATTATCGTTATCATCATCATCATCATCATCATCATCATCATCATCATCTTCATCATCATCATCATCATCATCATCATCATCATCATCATCATCA
>NC_051388.1:29912842-29917842 GCF_015228065.2 Penaeus monodon | reverse complement strand
GGCATTGTGCTCAGTATTCATAAATAACTTCCAGTATGCTTGTGCTTGCTGAACATACATTTTTGAGGATTCACCTGAAGTGCTGAAACCAAAACAAAAGATTTCAGCGTGTAATAAAACAGTGGTTTAGGAATGTGAAAAGAAATGCTTGTTTGGCTTATCAATATGATAAAAAATAAACAAAACATAATAGGGGGGGGGGAGGGAGGCTGGAAAGAGAGAAAATCATTATAATTCCAGCCGCTGAAACAGGAAAGCGCCGCCACATCACCAACACACTGGGAAGTGTCACATCATTGCAAAGGTAAAGTCTAACATTCGGAAATTGCCTCACTAACTCCCTCCCACCACCAACACCCAAGCTTCTCAAGATGGTAACCAAACTCCCTCAACAGCAACTAATTGGATCTTCTAATTTAATCCATCACTAATTTGCCAAACATCTAACTCCAACTTTAAGAACGGAGTCACGCCGGCACATCCTTTGATATTAATACGGGATCGTGTTGCCAGGCTGAGTGTAAGCCGTCCCCAACTCTCCTTCGACTCGCTTTAATGTTTATGATACGTCTTCATATCACGTTTTCATTTTTAAAATCTTTTTGCGGGGCAGCCATGTACACTATACGTATCCTTAATATGTCGTCTTTCACATCTATATTTTCCAGACTTTCTCCTTCTAACAAGAGCTACTGTGCTCCTGAGCCTTGAAGAAGTGAGCTGATTTGCGTTCGAATCTTTCCATGTATATCGGTTTCGCGTGTGAGGAAATCTGCCACACAGCGATATCTGGTTCGCGGCAGAGTCGGTCTGCAAGATATTTTCAGTTTTTTTTCTTTTTCTTTCTCTATTTATGAGTCTCGATAGCTGAAGAGAAGGCGGTTATATTTTTTTCGTATTGTGGTGTACATTTTTTCTGCATTTTCATAATATATAAAAAAAAACTTGGTGAAATCAAATGATACTGTGGTATATTACATGTTTTGCTTCGAATGAAAGAAAGTGCATGTGGTCATTATTTTTCTTTTACGAAATGTTTCGTACCTGCGCCGCGTTTTTGCCTCCTCTCATACCGCCGGGCCTCCATCCGTCACCGGCGCCGCGCTGGAGCCTTTGTTCCCCGAAAAGTGGCACTAATCAATCGTTCTTACCAAATAACTCTTTCTTGCACTTAACTTTAGATACGATAAAAATTGAGAGACCTGTAGCATTTTTAAACTTTTTTCTCTCTCTTCAACTTATAGCTAACTTTCGAATCAATTTGGACGTCGAAACTTCTTACATAATCGGCTTAAATTTTCGAACTTTGTAGAATTAAGTACTTGGCGTGAACATGGAAGACGCTTTGCTTTCTTCAGACTCGTGGCTTCGAGGGAAGGACGCGGCGAGAGGGACCTGCCTGACTAAGCCCTGTCGCAGCGTAACTAAGGGTAAGACTGTATTAAAGATCATGTGAATCTGTCGAGTTTTCTATACTGTTAGGCCTGAGAAACACACCCTTTTTCTTTCTTTCTTATGATTTTGCGTTAATAGTGTTTTACAGTACACATACTCGTTCGACGTTGGAATGACCAATCTCGGTCTTTCTAAAAGCAAAGAGTCAAGAAGACTTACCAAAAGCCACAAAGAACCTTCATAATCCAGATAACCGCTTCAGCGTCACCCGTTCAATTGCCGCTGCCACGCCAAAACCATGCCATAGATAATTTGTTTCCATTTAAATCTTTGGCAGACATAAACATCACCACAGAAGACCACAGAAAACTGTTTTTTTCCTTTAAACAATAAAAATATAATCATATTCTTTTGTTGCTGTTGATTTTATTATAGAATAATTTCTGGGTTTCTAACCTTTCCTTACTCCGCAACATTACTCCAGCTTTGGCCATATGCATTTCATTTTCTTATTTTCGTTAATCACCGATGATAATTGATCCACCGCACTCTTGAATGAACATGAATACAAATGAAAATCTTAATTAACAAAAGCTTTTTCTTAACTTGGATTAAAATCATTTTTGCGATTCTCATTCATCACATGATTAGGTTTTTGACTCACTCACTGCATCATTCATTATCCTAATTAACTTACCTATAATTTTCTCCCTCGCTTTTCATCATCTCAAATGATTTTATACAATGGACTATGATATGTGGCCACGATCAGATCAATGTGCTGTTTTCTTTTTTTACTAACACAATGGAAGTAAATCAGTATCACTGATTCATTACTTACATAAACATCATACGCAAAGGTTGTCATTATTCGCTTTGCAGTATCGCTTTCTGTGTAACGAATTTTTAAAATCATCTCCGAAAAATATAATAATTATTATTTAAGTGTATTAGACAAAATCCACATTCTTAGTTTTCATTTTAATAATGTACATAGGGGATTATGTCTAACAAAATAATTTAATTAGAATTATTTTCTAATAACATAAATATTTTGAGTCGCAGGAAAGCAACACGATCTAGGATATGAATCATACGGCATATAATGTTTCATCCTTTCCTGTAATAAATATGATTTCTTTTTTCATCCCTTCTGAAAATATGAAAGCCACGTTCAAATCCCGTTTCACAGGCAAAAAAGCGTGGATGCAAATTTAACTTCTCATTTATGTTTATGTCTTAAATAAAATACCTGCTGCTTGTGGTGTCTAAAAAAACATAACACACCCGTCTTCATAATTATGAATTATACAAATAAAAAAAGAAAAAAAAATCATTACTCATTATAATGTTTTATATTGCAAACAAAGTTCGTATAGGACATCAGTTTCAGTATTCTGATGTTAGTAGCATCAAAATCCTCCATCCTCCATATTTATTATAATCTGACAGACAGCATATAAAATCAGCTATCCATGCATTTTTACCGTCTTCTTCTCTTTCTAAAAATATATCACTTCCAACTCTCGGTTATGGCAAGTTTTATAAGTCATGGATGATAGCAAATTCTCTTCGCAATCACATTTTTGTTCCTACGGAAATACGGAAACGCTCAAATGTGAGATCACATTGTGTAAAGTGGTTATTTGTGCTCTACCAATCTTTGAACATGCTGTGAATGCAACAGTTTATAAACATTCTATGTTTTCCAGAACCCTTCTCAGTTTATTTTGTTAACTTTTGATATAATGTGAAATCACAATCATACCCTACGTCGCGTAGTTGTGTCAATAAGGTAAAACAATTTAGAAAAATGTACTTTACTATGACATTATAACAGTGTATAAGTTTCGAATAAATAAATAAATCAAACTCGATGGTTAGCTCCGCACCTGAGCACTAAACGCAAATGATAAAATAACAGGATACACATTGGTGGCAGTGTGCTCGGCGATACACATAGAGAAAAGTACAAACAAAACAAACACTAGCATGCACACACAAGCACAATCATATGAAATGAGTTCATTATCATTATTTGTTTTAATCAAACAAACAAACAAAATCATTTCATTTTCATGTTATTTGCTCTATTCCATAACATGCGGGAAAATGCAGCAATTTGTTCTCTCTCAAACAATTATGCTAAACTATGATATATTAAAACCAGAAGGACATAAATAATAATAGTAACATTAGAAGAATACAGAATATACACAAAGAAAATATCACACACACACCACACACAACACACACACAGGCTGACACACCACGCATACACACAGCTGACCACACTCACACACACACACACACCACACACACACACAAACACTACACACACACACACAGCGACACACACACACACTCACACACACACAAAACACAACGCAGCTGAACAACGCATGTTCGTGCGCGCGCGTGTGCGTGTGTGTGTGTGTATATGTGTGTGTGTGCGTGACTGTGGCAGTGTGTAAGTGTGTTTATGTGCGTGTGTGCATGTGTATATACATATATATATATATAATATATATCTGATATATATAATATTATATATATATAGATATATATATATATAATTTTATATATATATATAATTATATATATAATAATATTGTCTTGTGTGTGTGTGTGTGTGTGATATCTGTGTGTGGTGATGTGTGTGTTGTGTGATGTTGTGTGGTGTGATGTGTGTGGTGTGTTGTGTGTGTGCTCATGGTATAATATACACATATATCAAATACATAATATACAAGTATGTATGTGTATATATGCATACAAATAGATATATAATACATATAGATATATAGTATATATATATATCATCATATATAGATATATATATATATATATATATATAATATATATTATATATGAGAGAGAGAGAAGAGCGAGAGAGAGAGAGTAGAAGAGAGAGAGAGAGAGAAGAGTAGAGAGAGGAACGTGAGGAGCTGAGAAGAAAAATAGAGAGACAGAGCGCGCGCGAGAGAACGAGAGAGTGATTTACTTTAATATATTATATCACTATATACATATGTGGTGTGTATTTTGGGTGGGCAATACCATCCCAAGTCACAGTTGCCAGCTCACTACCATGTCGTTCCGGGTAAAATAGAGAAGGGTTGCGTCAGAGTGCACGCCCGCCATAAAGATTATCTTCCATAAAATACCTGATCATCATAGCGACCCTTAAGTGTCTGTGTGCGTCGTGCGTGCGTGTTATGTTTATGTGAGTGTGTGTGTGTGTGGTGTGTGTGTGTGTGTGTGTGTGTGTGTGTGTGTGGTATGAATACAAATATTATGTATGTTAATATTATATAAATAAAATATATATAATATTAATAATATATATATATTATTATATATTATAATATATATATTCATAATATATAGAGAGAGATATTATATAGACATAGATATAGATACATACACACACACACACACACACACACACACACCACACACACACACACAACACACACACACACACAGTACTCACACACACCACTACACACATATATGTATATATATATATATATATATAATATAATCTGATCCATATGAATATATATGTATACAGAATATATTATATATGAATACTAATATAT
>NC_051388.1:29907326-29910242 GCF_015228065.2 Penaeus monodon | reverse complement strand
TGCTGAACTTTATGGTTTTCCCATCCTCAGTTGGTAGCAAATGCTGGACCATTTCACAGGGTATGGAGAAAAGAATTGAATGGGCAGAAATATGGTTTCTCAGGAGAATGATGAGAATATCTTGGACAGATAAATGTCAAACCGGAAGTGCTGGAGAGAGCAGGAACAAAGCGTTTTCTTCTGAAGAACATCCGAAAGAATTTTAGGGACACATAATGCATCTTAGCGTGACAGGCAAGATCGATGGAAAACGAAGCAGGGGCAGACAAAGACTAACCTACACAGCAAGCATAAGTAAATGGACGAGTATAACGGAACGAGGACTTTTGAAGACCACAGAAGACCGAAAGAGGTGGAAATCCATGATCCCCAAAACGTCTTGTGGGACGGGGCACTGAGGAGAGATGTATATAAACACACACCACCACACACACACACACACACACACACACACCACACCACACATATGTATATATATATATATATATATATATATAATAAAGTATATATATATATTATGTAGTATATATATAACGATATATATATATATAAATATATTATATATATATATATATATATTATATATATACTATATAATATACTATGTTTGTGTGTGTGTGTGTGTGTGTGTGTGTGTGTGTGTGTGTGTTTATATACATATATATACACATACGTATGTATACATGTATATATGCATATATATGTATACATATCTATATAAACCAATAAATGAGGCGAGAGAAAAAAAGAGTAATGATAATATAATAAATAAAAAAGTTAAAGAAAAAAACAATTAAATTGTTCGGGTGAAAGGGGGGGGCGGTTAAAGAAAAGTGCCGCGGAATTTAGAATTTAGAAAATCGAATTTAGAGGGATAATAGCGAACGGAAGAGCCCGGCCGAGATGGCTAAGGGGCCATCCACATCTTTTTTATAATTTTCATGAGCGTTCGCTGGAGGGGGGGGGGGGATCTCTGGCGTGAAGAGTACTTTTTGTACGATTGCGAAAATTATGAAAAAAATGATGACCCCCAAGTTGATCTCTTGATATAAACATATTATCAATTCGTATTTATATTATTGTTAACAATAAATACAGTAATACTCTCAGGAAGTAAATTACGAGTTTTTTTATTTTTTTTATATCATCAAGTTTTAACAATTCTGTCATGAACAATATTAATTTGATATGACTGCTATCAATATGATTACTATTGCAAATCTCTGAAAAAGGGATATTTTAGTTAGCAAATTCCAAGATACGGCAGTTGCCCGTCGCAACTGCAAGTTAAAGGCAAATGAGTAGCTTTAGTGAATGCTTATTGAAATGGTGCACACAGGGGGCATAAATTGCAGTTTTGAAATGATACGTTTCTCCTATATGCATTGCCCTATATTTTGTTTACTATAATTAGATCCAAATGCCATTAAAATCAAGTAATGGTGGGAAATGCCAAAACCCATGGAAGAACAACGTTATTCCCCTAGATATTTTATTCCGCCTAACCCTGTGTTCGGGAAGGAGGGAGTTAATTCAAGTGGAAAATGATGGCAGATTGCCGATAGCTTACCAAAATTGAAAAGGCGAATTGTTTACGCAATATAGCTTCGAAAATTGGCCTCATCTCTCTCAACCTATCTTTGGCTACCACATGTTTTATTTGTCTTTAGCAGTTCATTGATGAATATAGGAATGCGATGGTGCGTGCCTTTCACAATTGTGTTTTTATAGTGATAAACTTCAATATTCTAACGTGTTCATTTTATACCTTTACTTCACTTTACATTTAGCATTTGACTCCTGCTCCTCGTTACTTAGGTCAAGATCATGCCTTTGTCTGGTGACTGAAGCTATTGCCAGATAGGAAGCTGGGTAGTATGCTAATTTGCGAAAATTTTATCTTTCTTTCCTATAGTCTACCTTGTCACGCCGGGTACGAAACCGGAGGGCCAGTACTAAACCAACCATGCCACACGACCCACAAAAAGTTGTGTGCTACTAAGATCTCACTAGCTCCATAGACATTACCTATCTACCTATACTAGTAATGATAGCTTAGTTTTATACACACTCCCCGTGGGTACTCGGTGGAAATTGATTTAGCAATTCAGATTCTAAAGAAGGTGTACTGAGGTGTATTTATGAAAGATGGAATAATGCTATGCCGGGACATAGTATTGCTATCCTCATGTAATAATACTTCATACTTCCAGCATTGTACTTGCTCTACAAATTGACATGACCTGAAATCCTTGCAATGGCACAAGTTGCCTTATCTGTATTTTAGGTCACTGCCAGTTGCCATGCCAGTTGTGGTTTTCGTGTATTTATTGTATTCACACATAAATGGCTCCATGAGAGCGTGGGGTCAAATTAGTAAGCTGCCTATCTCACCAATTTCCTCTTTTCCTTGATTTTCGAAAATATACTATTCTATTTTTACTGTTATTAGTATTTTGGTCATATTACATAATGATATGTCATGTTACAATAATGAAAAGGATGATAGCATTAGAAAAAAAAAGATTCTCGAAAATTCAAGTAATTGGGAAACTAGACGAGGTCATGTAGCGCCTACTAATTGACTCCTTGGAGACTGAGCATTTGTGGAGCCATTTGTGAAAATTCATCACCAAGTATGGAATCATCTCTCAACCCCAGCAGCCAATTAGCGTTACAAAGCTGAGTGCAGTTTTATTTATTTATTTTTTATTTATTATTATTTTTTTTTTGTGTGTGTGCTACTATTATCAAATGACCACCTTTCTCTCTGACAGAATTCTAGTAAGATGTGCCATCTTTCGCTTGGCAATTAGGATGCCTTGCGGCACCCAAAACCTGTCTTGAGAAACGCCGCTAAGCTCCGCCCACTCTTGTTACGTAAAGGGAATTGCCGCATTTAACGGCTAGATATTA
>NC_051388.1:29890888-29895888 GCF_015228065.2 Penaeus monodon | reverse complement strand
GCTTCCATGATTTTCTTGGCAATTTAGAGCGGTGGTTTGCCATTGCCTTCCGCCCGGTGTTTTTTTTTTTTTTTTTTTTTTAATACACACACACACACACACACACACACACACACACACACACACACACACACACACACAGAGATATATATATATATATATATATATATATATATATATATATATATATATATATATATATATATGCACATACATACATATCCACATCTATGTATATATATATGTGCATATATGCATATGGATATAGATATATGTATATATATATATATATATATATATATATATATATATATATATATATATATATTAATATATATAATATATATATATATATATATATATATAGGTATGTGTGTGTGTGTGTGTCTATGCATCCATTATATATATACATATTTTTTTTATCTCCGTCTGTTTATCTGTATGAATGTATGTTTATTTGCTTTCCAGTACCTTTCTTTCACAAAACCTCATAATGTTGAAGCCTTTAATTCTGCTGCTACATGAAATCCTGTGCAGGCGAAATACCACAAAGAGGATTGACTCATCTGTGTTCGTCCTGCAGACACAGGAACTCGTCATGCTGCGTCCTTTTTTCCTCGTTCTCAGAACATCTGCGCTACAAAGAAATGGGGTTAAAATAATCAATTTTGTGCGCTGTAGTCATCCTATATTCAAAGAGCGAGAATTATTTATGAAAAACAGGTTTCAGCTGAGTTGGGAATATGCGACTGCACTTTTGTATCAAAATTTTATACATTTCCTTTTTTAAGATTTCATATATTGAAAATCAACTTTTGCTAAATCTATGTAATTGATGCTGCAAATGGAAATCCAAATGATCTTTTTTTTCGTGTCTATCGTTGCAAAGAATTTACAGGGGAAAATGGAACCACAGATCCCCGTCACTCCTTGATGTAACCTCACCCCTGATGGCTGCCCTTTGCCAGACTTCATAGTTTAGAGTCCTGCTTGGGGCTCCGAAGTCCTGCACTTTATACCTTGCGGCAATGGGATTATAGGGGGAGGGGGTTGGTCTTACGACCCCTATATTTTGAGCAACATTTTTGGTCTCGTCCCCGTTTATTCACAAAATACTAGTAGATATATACCATCAATTCATCTATTATTGAGGTCATACTTCTAAAGATATACGTCCCCTCATCTCCAACCCTGTCCCCTAAATTCTCAGCCATTAGCAATAGTTTCCTAACCGCCCTCTGACTTTTCCAGCCCACCCAATCTCACCCAAGGATAAAAGCTAGTGTTCGATTTGGCACTATGCAAGCTTGTTAAAAAGAGATAGGATACTTTGCTCTGTTTTTTTTACTTAGGCTATTTTTATTACGATATATTCAAGTTTTATCTATGAACTAATAAATTCTAAACTAAACCAATCAAATTTATCCTGGATGGAAAATACTTTGTAGCGAAAGATATCACTAACCATTGCATTTGTAGATATTTCTAACTTACGCTTCATAGACAAGGACGCACGTTCATTAAAACGTCATGTCGCTGGCGTGGCGAGACTAATATATATAATCACCAACATTTGCATATATGGTCTCGCGAGGATTTCTTCACGGCGAGGGACGTAAAGCTTGCATCTGATATCGCCGAGAAATCTACATCGGGCGTGGCGCTTGTGCCCTCGCGGCCGTCTCAGCGTGCGCATGGGAGGCGTCTTGGAATCATGAAGAACCTGCAAATGGTCGAGACTAATTAAGCAGGACAGAGATGTGTAGATAGGTGAACAATCGCTCCTTGACCTACAATGGAAATGAAGAGAATCATCACACACACACCTACACATATGGATACAGTATATATATACATAGTCTATATATACTATATATATTTCTATATATATATATATATATATTTATGTGTCTATATATCTATATATATTATATCTATAAATTATATATATTATATCTATTGCACTATATATATATATATATATATATATATATATATAATATATATATATATATTATATATATATATTATGCCTTGTATTCTGTACTATATCTTTAATATATTTATCTATATATATATATATATATATATAGATAATATATTATATATATATACGAGCTGGTATAATATAGTTGGGTGTTTGTGTTGTGTGTGGTGTTGTGTGTGTGTGTGGGTGTGTGTGTGTGTGTTTGTTTTGTACGAAATATATACATACATTTATATTATATATATATATATATATATATATATATATATATATATATATATATATATATTCCATATATATATATATATAATATATATATATATATGTATATATATATAAATTACTATATATATATAATATATATATATATATGATATATATATATATATGTCTATAATGTGTGTGTGTGTGTGGTGTGTGTGTGTGTGTGTGTGTGTGTGTTTGTAGAGGAGAGAGAGAAGAGAGAGAGAGAGAGAGAGAGAGAGAAGAGAGAGAGAGAGAGAGAGAGAGAGAGAAGAGAGAAGAGAGAGAAGAGAAAGAGAAAGAGAGAAGAGAGAGAGAGAGAGAGATACAGCGTCCTCAGTGGCGGACTAAGTGCACTGGGCGTTCCGTGATTACGATCACACGACCACTGATCCCAGGTGCAAACCCTAAAACTTTTCTCCACCTTAGATATAGGTATATATGTGTATGTTATATACATATATATATATATATTTATATATATATAGATATATAGATATATATATATATATATATATATATATAGACAACATATCTATATATTGTTTTATATTTATATAAATCATATATTAAGAATGTCTGTATAATTTATATACATTGCATGTGTGTCTATATAAAATATATATATATAAGTATATATATATATATTATATATATATATATATATATATATATATATATACATTAATACATATATATTATATAATTATATATATATCATTATATATATATATATCTATATATATATATATATATTGTGTTGGGTGTGTGTGTGTGTGTGTGTGTGTGTGTGTGTGTGTGTGTGTGTGTGTGTGTGTGGGTGTGTGTGTGTGTGTGCATGCATGTGTATATTATCTATATAGATATTTATAATGATTATACATATAAATCTATATATATGCATATAGATAAAATAAAAGGACAATAAGAGAGGAGAGAGAACCAGGAGAGAGAGAGAGAGAGAGAGAGAACCAGGAGAGAGAGAGAGAAGAGAGAATTATCGTCTGTATCACATACAGAGCACACCGCCATACCTGTCAATTGCCCAACGGCGTGCAACAAAGGCGCCCACGAGTTTTTCTCGAGCTTTTCTATCATACTTCCCTTTTTGTGAGCCTTGACCTTTTTCCTGATGAGTGTCCTCTTACAGTTAATGAAGGGAAGTTTTCCGCACGGACTGAAACTGGTGGGCGTGGCAGAGAATGCTATGGAGCCTCTTACGTGCCTCCGTTGTGACTTGGGAAAGTGTGTTGCAGCAACGCATGATTTTCCTTCCGTCTTTTGGGGGGAAAAAAAAAAATCCTATCGTGGAATCCTTGGTGATCCTCTTTCCACGGATGCATTTTTCCCCTATTTCAAGCGCCAAAGTATGCTGTCCTGCCTCTAGGAATCGCGTGGGAGTATTACATTCACAGTCAAACTTATCTTACATTATTGTTCTTGTCGGCCTAGAATTATGCTCAATTTTTAAAAAAACCTTTTGTTCTTCGGAGTAAACTTATTGATCCTCTCTCGCTCCTCTCTCCGCGGACGGCTGGGTTATGCATCGCCAAGGAGTTTATACGTGTCCGTGAAGGGTATCATATGGTCTAATGTATGGAAGCAATGTACCTCTATATTTATATAGGAGGTTAGAAAGGGAGAGAATAAAAGAAGGGCCTAAACAGGAGAGGAATACATAGACAAAGGAAGTATTGTTTCCCTTCTGAGGTACAATTATTATGACATTTCAAAAATATACACTTACATTTTCCATCAGCAGGCATTGTCTCATATTCATAAATACTTCCAGTATGCTTGTGCTTGCTGAACATACATTTTTGAGGATTCACCCTGAAGTGCGAAACCGAAACAAAAGATTTCAGCGTGTAATAAAACAGTGGTTTAGGAATGTGAAAGAAAATGCTTGTTTGGCTTATACAATATGATAAAAAATAAACAAAACCAATAATAGGGGGGGGGGAGGGAGGCTGGAAAGAGAGAAAATCATTATAATCCAGCCGCATGAAACAGGAAAGCGCCCGCCACATCACACACACATGGGAAGTGTCACATCTTGCAAAGGTAAAGTCTACATTCGGAATTTGCCTCACTAAACTCCCTCCCACCACCAACCCCAAGCTTCTCAAGATGTAACCAAACTCCCTCAACAGCATAATTGGATCTTCTAATTTAATCCATCACTAATTTGCCAAAACAGCTAACTCCAACTTTAAGAACGGAAGTCACGCGGCAATCACTTTGATATTATAGGGATCGTGTTGCCAGGCTGAGTGTCAGCCCTCCCCAACTCTCCTTCGACTCGCTTTAATGTTTTATGAACGTCTTCATATCACGTTTTCATTTTTAAAATCTGTTTGCGGGGCAGCCATGTACACTATACGTATCCTTAATATGTCTCTTTCACATCTAATATTTTCCAGACTTTCTCCTTCTAACAGAGCTACTGTGGCTCCTGAGCCTTGAAGAAGTAGCTGAATTTGCGTTCGATCTTCCATGTATATCGTTTCGGGGCGTGGTGAGGAAATCTGCCACACAGCGATATCTGGTTTTCGCGGCAGAGTCGGTCTGCAAGATATTTTCAGTTTTTTTTCTTTTTCTGTTCTTAATTTATGAGTCTCGATAGCTGAAAGAAGGCGGTTATATTTTTTTCGTATTGGTGGTGTACATTTTTTCTGCCATTTTCATAATTATAAAAAAAAACTTGGTGAAATCAATGCCTGTGGTATATTGCTGTTTTGCTTCGAATGAAAGAAAGTGCATGTGGTCA
>NC_051388.1:29843388-29885888 GCF_015228065.2 Penaeus monodon | reverse complement strand
ATATAGATATAGATATCTATGCTTGTATGTATTTAGGTAGAAAGGTATTTTCTTTATAAATCCTTATCCAATGTATCACAGATAATAAGATTAAACACTTTACACTTGCTATATTCCTGTTGTATCAAATTCACTTTGGCATAAACCCACAACCCACACACCACACACCCACACACACACACACACTACACACAACACACAAACACGCACACACACACACACACGCCACACACACACACACACACGCACACAACACACACACCACACACCACACACAAACCCGCACTACACACACACAACACACATATAATATATATATATATAATATATATATATATATATATATATAATATATACATTTATTCATATATTATATCCTATGTAATATATATATATATTATATATATATATATATATATATAGTATATATATATAGTATATATATATATAGCTATATCTATATTACACACTATAATATGTGTGAAATTTAAGTATTACACACATATATTTAAATGTGGATATAGATTTGTATATATATTGTATATATTATATATATATATATATATCTATATATATATATAATAATATATGTAGATATCTATATATCTATAGATATATATATTATGTATATATATATATATATATATATAGATCTATATATTACACATATATATATTATCTGTGTGTGTGTGTGTGTGTGTGTGTGTGTGTGTGTGTGTGTGTGTGTTGTGTTTGTGTTGTGTGTGGTGTGTGTGTGGTAATTATATATATATAATATATATATATATATATATAGATATATATAGTACAGAGAGAGGAGAGGAGAGAGAGAGAGAGAGAGAGAGAGCGAGAGAGAGAGGAGAGAGAGAGAAGAGAGAGAGAAGAACGTTAGTTTATGACAAACACATCCTGCACGCACAACACGCACACAAACAACAAACACACACACACACACACCACACACACACACACACACACACACACACTAATAACACACACACACCACGACCAGTACACTCGGCAGACACTTTGGCATAGGTAATGGTCATAAATGATTTTGTCCACAGATCCACACAAACTCTTGACATCTCGGGCTAGGTGCGAACAGCAATCTTCCATAGAGCGGCGATCTGCGCTGGATGGATGTGTCCCTCAACAATGCAGAGGGTCGCCCTGGGATAGGAGGCCGTTCCACAGCTCTCCACAGGTTTCCACACTTGAACTGGCATGCCAATGTTTAGTCATCTATGGGGCCTTTAAAATAGACCTTGTGTTTCAGGTGGGCAAAATATCAATGGCGTTTTACCACGCAGTTTCAGCTCCATACTGTAATTCAGACAAGCAGTTGAGGTCGGATGAACAATTTGTATCAATTACTAAATAGTTAAAGTTTGCATGTTTGTTTTAGTTTCTATCACGAGTTTGCCATGATGATTCTCCATAAAGTGTTTTGACATCGTATAGGCAATAGTTAACATGCAATATGCAAGAAAAATAAAGAAATGGAGATGAAAATGTTATTGCAAGAATGTTAACGTTATGTTTAAAGTTATTTTTTGGCAAATTCCTTTCTTATTCAAGTATCAGTATCTCTGATTTATTTTCGCCAGATGTGTTAGGGAATACAAATATCGTACAATACCCAATGATAATAACTTTTGTGGTAATAGATATAAGTATAGGTTAGGAGGCAGCAGTCGCAGTAGAAATAGTAGTATAGTAAGTAGGTTAGGGAGGATAGCAACAAATAATAAGTAGATAATAACGGATGTAACAGGAAGAAATACAGGAAGTGCCGGTAATAAAACAGGGATTTTTAGCAGCAGAGCACAGTCATTAATAGTAACAATAGTAATAGTTAGTTAAACACAGTATAGAGTTTTGTGTAGAAGAATGGGAAAGAAGGAAGAGTTTTACCAGAAACAAAACAGGAAGTGGTAATGGTAGTAACAGTATTAATATATTAAAAGCATTAGTGTAGTAGTTGTTTTTTGCAGTAAGATAGGCAAAATAGAGGAAGTAGAAGTAGTAGACGTGAAGTAGTAGAAGTAGTTGTGGTAGAATTGACCTAGTAGTAGAATGATGGTAGTACAGATGTAGGTAGTACAGTAGAAACGGGAGTAGCATAGTAGTGTGTGACAGTAGTAATTGAGATTTAAATTGACATGCTTATTTGGCCTAAGAATAAGTCCATATACATACATCATACAAATACAATCCATAAGACAAGGCTCTTTAAATGAAAACTAGTTCAGCTCACATGGCCTCTTATTTTTGGCTGTTTAAAAATATAAAAATAAAAATCAGATATACATAATGTGATATCATTGTAAAAGAAGTTACATTTAAGCAAAGTGTATTATCTTATTAGAATTAGTTATTATATTTATGTGGGCAGAGATAAGTTTCTTTACCTGCATTTTGTAACTATTTACTGACAGATATCTACCATATGATAAGATAAGTTATTGAAAAAAGAATGGCTCTCTTATAGTTAATGTGGGTTGGACCTGAGAAGAGAGAACAAAAGGTACCTCTAGTCGCATTATGTCTTATTAATGTAGCTATTTAGTTTATATAATGTTACGGTCCATTCAGACTTTTTATGCATAAATGTTGCACAGAAAATGTGTTTACAATTCGGCCAGTTTTCATCAATTTTTTATTTCATAAAGTAGCAATTGTATGATCTCTCTTCCTCATCCTTCAGTTGCTTTAGGCTGGCAGGCTCTGGCATGGTCACAGGGGATTAAGTGCGTTCCTGGCTGGCGCACCTCATATGGTGTTTTTACATAAAGATACTTAATAGATCACGAGGAACAATCATAGTACTGATTTTTTTTTTTGTTAAGCGCTTTCTAGTAGGCCTATTAATACCACCAACCTTTGCAATCTTTTTACTTAATCGTTAATTATCTGTATCAATATAAGTTTCTGTGAATCTTAATGGACGAAAACCGTACTGACTACAGAAACAAATATTGTTATTTAGGTGATCCGTCAGTTGTTGGAGGTACCACTTTCCTCAAGAGACACTGACCACCCGATGCTTTCTTCAGGTTGCATTTTGAATCTTTGTGCTTTTGCGAGTTCGTACCATCTGAGTGATCTTGTTACGGAGCCCAACGGTATTAGTTACCGTGGCAAAGGCTTCCTTCAGAAATTTACTTTGGAGTTTGTTTTCCGTTCTTTGATGACGATTAATTTCATTTGTTATATGTTTAGAATGTGATAACTTTCCACTATTCTTATTATGGATTTATAATAGTAGCATATAACTGCTCTTACTTGTTAGGAATTTCCATCGATCCACTGATTTAGATTCATGATGTTATAAGCGGATTGCCAGTCAAAATTGACAGTGACTATGAAATTTGATACAGTGTTGGTTTAAGTTATTAGTCCTATTTTTATCCTGTAGCGTTGCAACTTGTACATGTTAAGCAGATAGGATGAGTGGATATATGCATGTAGCAAAAAAAGGGCTATTAGGAATGACACATATCGGACCGGTCTACATGCTTCAGTTTACAGAATGATATTAAGTCCACCCATCAAAAAATTGAGGCCGCTTCTCTCTTTATCTCTGTGACGAAATCAGCTGGTTGCCTACGTGTCTTTTATGTTTTATCCTGTCAACTGAATTTCTATTTCGCTTTATTTATTTCTCCTAATACAGTTGTGAAGTTCAGCTCAGCCTCACTTCAACTTTTAAAATGTGAGAACTAGCAAATGAACTTCCAACTGCACTCAAGAAGTTTTGTTAGTAAGAGATTATAGTTTGAGGATGGTTATATAAATACTATATATATTTGTGTGTATATACTTATATATATTATATATATATATTATATATATATATATATAATATATATATAATTATATATATATATATTCGTTAGTTTAGATTCGGCAGAAAATAACTAGATAATACATCAAAGTTCTGGTCCCGAAAAAATACAAACCATCGAGGGTGTGATAATTGATATCATGACAGATAAACTATCTGGATCCATTGTCATTCACTATTTGATGTAAACCAGTTCAAAATATTTTCTGTTAACATAGCAAATGAAAATCCACCTTGAGAAGAAAGGATGTGACAGGGGCATGCTGGTAAAAAGTCATTATAACTGGAACGAATTCATAGTGTGGTTTGCAGTATTGAGAGGTCACTCAAAGTCGGGTTCCACTCCGTAGATTTATCGCGTGGTTTTAGATATAATATAGATATATTATATCTATTATATATCTCTATATTATATCTATCTCTATATATATATAGATATGTATATATATATACATATAGAAATACACGCACACACAACACGACACACCACACACACACACACACACCACACCACACAGCACATCACACCAATACTATAATCTCATATATCTATATATTATATATATATTATATATATATATATACATATATTACATACACGACATATAAGTAATGTCGTATGTATGTATATATATAATATATAATATAAATAAATATGTTATATATTCAGGTATATACATAGATCATATATATGGGTATATTATAGTTATATATGGGTGTGTGTCACAATATAATGCATGTAATATATATATATACATATATATATATATATAATATACATATATATATATATATATATATTATACTATATTATAAGATATATATATATTAGTTATATATATATATATATATATAGGTGTGTGTGTGTGTGTGTGTGTTGTGTGTGTACATATTTTACATATATACATTGAATATATACATGTATACATTATATAACATTGCTTATATGTGTACATATACATATATATATGTATACATACACACACAACACAATATCTCTATCTATCCTATCCTATCTTATAATATATTATAATATATGTCTTTATATGTATCTATATATATGTCTTTATATGTATATATTATATATATATATTATATATAATATATATATATATAGATGTGTGTGTGTGGGTGGGGGTTGTGGTGTGTGTGTGTGTGTGTGTGTGTGTGTGTGTGTGTGTAGTGTGTATATGTGTTGTGTTTGTGTGACCTCCAAAATTCGGTTCCGCACCGTAGAGTTTCTCATATGGTTTATGTATTATATATATCTATATATATATATATATATATTATATATATTATATATATAGATATATAGATATATTCTTATATAGATATATTATATATTATATACATAATATATGGGCGTATATATATATATGTATGTGAATGCATATATATATATATATATATATATTATATATATATATATATATATTAGATAATCGACTCTATATTTACTTATTTATGTTCTAATTAGTCTCTCTATATGTATCATGTATATCTCCATTATGTGTGTAGTGCTTTATTATTAATACATACATATATATACATTGAAATATACATATATACATGAAATATACATATATACATAGAACTTACATATATACCATCATACATATACATATCTATATATATATATAATAAATAAATATATTATATAATCTATATATAGACTATATATTCTATATATATATGGTGTATATAATATAGATGTATATAATGCATATATTATATCGTAATATATATATATATATCTAATTATATATATAGATATTAATCTATCCATATATATTATATATCTCTTATCTATATATATATAGATAAATATTTATATATATTTATTATTTATTTATTTATTTATTTTATTCATTTATGTTATATGTATGTCCTATATATATGTATAGATAAATACAGATATGTTTTTTTTGTAGTGCGTTTATATATACATACATATTATATCTACATAGAAATATACGATATATACATACATACATTATACAGTGTATATATATATATAGATATATATAGAGATATATATATATATTTATATAATATATATATATATATATAGTGTTGTGTATGTGTGTGTGTGTGTGTGTGTGTGTGTGGTGTGTGTGTGGTGTGTTGTGTGTGTGGGTGTGCGTGTGTGTGTGTGTGTGGTTGTATGTGTGTGTGTGCGTGTGTGTGTGTGCGTGTGTGTGTGTGTGTATGTGTGTGGGTGTGTGTGTGTGTGTGTGTGTGGTGTGGGTGTGTATCCGTATCATCTCTACCTATATATATATCTTATCTACTATATCTGTCTATCTCATCTATATATAGACTAGAGAGAGAGCGGAGAGAGAGAGAGAGAGAGAGAGAGAGAGAGAGAGCGAGAGAGGCGCTCGAGAAGAGAGAGAAGAGAGAGAGAGAGAGAGGCCGCGTGGACGAGTGTTTAGAGCATCGACCCTCAAGACTGTCACGAACGGCAATCTGAGTTCGAGGGTTCGAGTCACCGACCGCCGCGTTGTTCCCTTGGGCAAGGAACTTTACGCGATTTGCCTACCTAGCTTCTCCAGGTCTGGGTGCCAAGCCAGCCCAGTCAGTGCTGGTCCAAGCCCGGATAAATAGAGAGAATGTTAACTCAAGGTAACACCGACACCGGCACTCTCCGTGGAAACCCTGGGGACCTACCACGTACTCACTCCAAGAGCACATCAACATGAAAACTACAATGAAGTATCAGGCGGTGAACCCACGGCGGCTCAACATGAACCTCCCCGTAAAAAAAAAAAAAAAAAAAAAAAAAAAAAAAAAAAAAAAAAAAAAAAAAACAAAAAAAAAATAGATATATATATATATAATATATTATTATATATATATATATATATACATATATATATATATATATTTATATCATATATAATAGCTATATATGTGTACTATATTATGTATCTATAATATATATGCATATATATATATATATTATATTATAGATATATATACATCTATATTATATATATATATATCATATCATATTGTGTATATATATGTATATCTAATATATATGCCTATCATATCTATATGTCTACACTACTATCTATCATCTCTATCTCTATCCATATCTTACACAAACAAAAATAATTATAAACTTTTTTTTAAATTTTTTTTTTTTTGAAAAAAAAAAAAAAAAAAAAATTTTATATCTCTATATATATCGTCTATATCTCTATATAATAAGCTGTTTCACATATATCTATGTATCCATCTCAATATAGCTGCCTATCTCTCCTATATATATATATATACTCTACGATATCTATATATCTCTATATATCTATATATATATCCTATCTAGATATATCTATATATCTATATATCTACTATATATCTCTATATCTCTATCTATATATGTGTGTGTGTGTTGAGGTGTGTGTGTGTGTGTGTGTGTCTATTAATGTATATATAAAATATAGATCTATATATATATATCTCTATAATCTATGCCTCTCTCTATATCTATACTACTATATATATCTATTATATATCGTATATCTTCTCGCACACCCCCCCACACTCCCACCCCACCCACACACACCCACACCACCCCCCCCACCACCCACCCACATATCTCTCGCTCTAATATATTATATCATCTCTCTCATATATATTATCCATAAATAGCTCAGCTCGATAGATAGGCCCCGATAGATCGATAGTAATCAGCTATCTAGCTCCGATCGATAATACAGCACAGCTCGCATAGATAGATCTGCACAGCTATATATACTTATATATACATAAATGTGGGTGTGTGTGTATTTTCATTTTATGCAGAATGCGTAATTACAGAGCATTAGCCGACGAACTACCCGATATACAGTTTAGTTGTGATACAAAGAACACACTCAGCAAGAAAAATAAAAGACAATATAGATAAAAGCACACAGATAGACAATTTTTCACAAAACACCCTTCAGCTCTGTAGGATGAAAAAAAATCTGACGCATCGTAAAAAAAAACACTTATCTTTAATAAATACACGTTAACTTTCATGAATACCGATATCCAGAAAAGTCTGAAAATTTGTAATTCTTCAAGAAAACTCGCAAAGGAAAATTTATAAACGAGAGTTATCTATTTTAACTTTGTATTGTTAATGTGAATAGAATAGAAAATCGAGTTCTTCTAAACAGACGGAAGTTTTCTTATCTACCTGTTTCGCTCAATAGCAACAGCTAGGTAATTTAGGAAACGCATTATTAGATTGGGCAAAGCTTCTTATGGATTGGTTATTGCTTTCTTAAAATTGGGAACCCTCTCTGAAGTGATATAAAGTGCATGTATTACAGATATTCCGGACATCAGTTCTTTTCACTTCGTTATAATCTGTAATTCAATACTCTGTTGAAGGCAGTGAGTGGACGGAGAGAAGTAAAGGACTTATGATCATGAATTTTAGCAGTGATATAATATAATGGTAAGTCAGAATATATTTGTCTGGTTTCAGAATACAATTATAGCAAAGTTTTTTTGCAGCGATGAAAGTGAAGAAGTGCCTATGCAATAAATATCGTTTTGCCGAACATCAAATCCGCAGCAAAAACAAAAAGAGCAACTAAATCATTACTCCTGACCAAAAAGGAGTCACTGCACGACTGAAAGCAAACTGATCAGCTTTTTTAGTCCATGACCTGACGCCTTTTCCTGCAGCTCACATTCTCCTTAATCCACCAAATCCTTAGTGCGAAGAATTTAGCATTTTCATTTCCATAACTGATCACTAGATAAGTTGATATCATCATATACGGACCATTTTGCTAGTGTGATCAAGTCTAAACTCTAACAAGATAAACTAGGATATAGGCATGTCCTTATTTCTTTCTGAATTTGTCCGCGAAAACTGCGAAAAAATACTCGCTGCAATCAAAAGAGAACCTTCGGCTGAAGATTCATAAGCGGAAGGTTTTTTTACTTCCCGCCATCCTTTCCGCTTCCGATGACTGAATATTCGGCCCAAATACTTGCCTTCCACTCTTATTCCTTCATATCTTGACATTTTATGAACAACTGAACTTATATGCGTGTGTGTTGTGTGTTTTGCCGTATATTATCTATATCTAATATATATATATATATATATATATAATATATATATATATATATTATATATATATATATATATATATATGTATATATATATGTTATAATAATATATATATATATATATATCTTATTTATATATATTATATTATATATCTTATATATATATAAGCTAATTACACAGACACACACACACCCACACACACACAGACACACACCACACACACACACACACACACACACACAGCACACCACACACACAAACACACACATATATTATATATATATATTATATAGTATATATATATATATATATATTATATATGTATAATATTAATATATATATTATATCTATATATATATAGATATATATATATTATCTATATACGAGTGGTGTGTGTGGTATGTGTGTGTGTGTGTGTGTGTGTGGCGTGTGTGCGTGTGTGTGAATAATATATGGTCTTCACTGTATCGCAGTACATGCACACGCACACAACATACACACACACACAACCACACACACACCAACACACACACACCACACAGATATATATATATATATATATATATATATATTATTATATAATATCTATATATATATATATACATATACAATATATATATATATATATATATATATAATCTATATATATATCGATATATTATAATATATATATATATACATATATGCATGTATATATATATATACATATATATATATATACTATATATCTATCTATATAATATATATATATGATATGTGTGGGTGTGTGGGTGTGTGTGTGTGGTGTGGTGTGTGTGTGTGTGTGTATTATCGTAATAGATAATAATATATATAATATATATATATATATATATATAATATATATTAATATATTTAATCTTATATATATCTATATATATATTATATATATCTATAACTCTATATAAAGACGAGAGGTAGAAGAGAGGCGAAGAGGAGAGAGAGCGAGAGAGATCAACAACACAACACACACACACACTTAATACAACAAATGTTATGCATATAGATATATATATATATATATAATATTTTATATATCTATATATATATCTATATATCTATATATATTCTATATATATCATATATATATATAGATGTATAAATATATACAAGAACATGTTTATACCCTTTATGAACCACACACACACACACACACACACATTGTATGTGTATATTGTATACACGCACACACAACCTACACACAACACCCACACACACACAAACACCACACACACACACCCACACCACGCCACACCCACACCCACACCAACCAACCAAAACGAAAAACACACACAACACCACATATATCTATATATAATATTATATATATATAGATTATATATTATATAATAGATTTATATACACGCACTTCACATAGTCACCAAAAGCTTCGAGAATGAGGTATAGACAAAACGCTCTTAGGATGATTTCCTCAGGTTTCGGCGGAGTATTCTTTTCAGTAATAACGATGGAATGTACCCGTGCATATTCATACTGATAATATACTAAGTCTTCCTTTTAACTTATTTAGAAATATCCTGTGTCGCCTTTAATGACCCCATTAAGTGATCCCCGAGCAAGGTACTGTCGGTTGCCGTGGATTCGAGGCCCGACAGGGAGAGAGGGACGGGTAGGGGGGGAGGTGATGGGAATGGATGTTTCTAATCCTCCAAAGTGTCGATTTAGCATAGAAATAGACCTATCATATTATCATGGTAGTATAGATGTATCTTTGTAAGTGATGAGCATATAATTAGATATTGTGCAAAGATTAAACAGAAAAAAACTTCATTTTGTAATTTACAAGGTATCCTTCAGCAAAGAGAGCGAAGACGAGAGAGGAGAGAGAGAGGGAGAGATAGATAGAGAGAGAGAGAGAGAGAGAGAGAGAGAGAAGAGAGAGAGAGAGAGGGAGAGAGAGAGGGAGAGAGAGAGAGAGAGAGAGAGAACGTGAGAGAGCGAGAGTGAAAGAGAAAGCGGAGGGGGGAGATGGGGGCATTAAAAGAAACATTGAACAATCAAATAGTTGGGTCCATAGAGAGGATGTAGAAAGCATTGTACATAACTTTAACTTGGCCACTTTTGCACTATCTTCAGTGTGATCAATTTGGTGCATAGTCGGCCCTGTGAATGCAAAAAGTGTCCTCCCAGGAGGAGCCCTCAAAGGGCAGCAGCTCTGCCCCGCCCCTTCCTGATGGAGGCTTGGTGGCTTTGTGTGGTCCACTTGTCAACACCGTGGCACGTCTTCTGTTGCACAAATTGATTCATGCAAAGGGCTGCTAAAACAACCCATGTTTGGTAGGACGTCATAAAGGAAACTCTGGGACTCGTTGCCTCTTCCTCTCGGCTGCAAGCATCTTACTCAAAGTAAAAAAAAAAAAAAAACCTTGCTTTGTGTTTGTGTCAGTTTCTCTCTCTCTCTCTCTCTCCTCTTTTTTTTCTCTCTCCGTCCTCTCTCTCTCTCTCTCCTCTCTCTCTCTCATTGCTCCTTTCTCTTTCTCACGCTCCTTCTCCTCTCATCTCTCTTCTCCCCCTCCTTATCTCTCTCCTCTCTCTCTCTCTATCTAATCTATCTATTACCCCTCTCCCTCTCTCTCTCTCTCTCTTTTTATCTTTTTTGTTGATCCGATATTATGACTACATGAAATAGATAGAAAAAAAAGTTTATTTAGGTACCATACTGCTTGAACGCGACCTTTCCTCGTAGGAGATTCTCTTTCACCACTGAAGCCTCCTAACAGCCCTAAGGTTGTTCTGCGGCGAAGCTCCTCCCCCTTTTACCCTCTCCCTTGGTCATGATTGGTTTAGGTCTCATTGCAGATGACGTAGAGGCATTCCTGCAGATGTTGATCAGTCTGAGACTATTGAAAATCGTAGGTCAGTTTTGTCCTCACGTCATAACGGCGCCAGGAAAGGATGCAGTGTAATCTCTTCTCTTTTCTTGCTTTTCTCCCGATCTCTCTCGGCCTCCCCACCCCCTCCCGCTCGGTCTTTCTCACATCTCAGTTTCCCGCCCCTATCTCTATCTTTCTCTAGACGTTTCTACCCTCCCTCTCTATTGCTTCTCACTCTTCTCTCTCATCTCTCTCTCTCTCTCTCTCTCTCATTCCTCTCTCTCTCTCTCGTCTCTCTCTCTCTCTCTCTCTCGTCAGTCTTATTTTCGTCTTCAGTTTTTTTTTTCAGACCACCTAACGTGAGGTACAGAGAAACTATGTCACAATTTCAAATCATTTAACTGTCTTAGAAGGATTCCTTATGTTGTTATCCTAGATTCATCAATGAAATGAAACAAGGATGTATCTCCCCGTAGAGTGTCCACACAAAAACATGAGCATTCTATCCTCACACTAGGTACGCAGAATTCTGCCTAGGGACTCTCCTGCATATAATAACCAACAACAGTTCAATCGGCTTTTCTCACTATTCCTTCCTTTGTTATTCTTAATGTCAGTTCTCCCTAGAAATTTCGGTTCTAATGTTCGCTTGAACTCCACTGCGATGACAGTCCTACCGAAGCGACGTGAATGTGTAAACTAACCAATCTGTCCTTGGGTCTCGAAAAGGGCGGGCATGAGGAACCTCGAAAGGTGGGGCATAAGGGCCGCGGTTACAGAAAGACTATTAATCTCTGTTTTCTTAAAGTGTACTTAGGTTAAAGGGGGAAGGTACATGACTAAATCGAAACTATAGCTTCATTAAGAAAGCAAAATGTCTCGTCTAAGATCTCTGTGATGATGCGCAGAGGGAAAGAACTGTGTAGGCCAGCATACATAGTAATATCATTAGTAATAATCGTGATTGGTGCAATACGCGTGGTATGGGCGTTGTTTGCATAAATGATCACTGACGAAAAAAAAAAAACACGGTGTAAAAAAACAGAGCCCAACCTTTCTATGACGTCGCAGATCTTACTTATCCCCCCCGATTCTTATTGACTTTATGTTCTCTTTTTCCATTTCTCTGTCCCGTCTCCTCTCATCTCTCGTCATCGTCTCTCTCTTCTCTCTTCCTCTCTCGTCCCCCCTCCTTCTTCTCTCTCCCTGCTCTTCTCTCTCCCCCTCTTCTCTCTCCTTTCCCGTCCTCTCTCTCTCCTCGTCTCTCTCTCTCTCTCTCTCCTCCTCATCTCTCCTTCTCTCCTCTCTCTCTCTCTCTCTCCTCCTCCTATCTCTCTCTCCTCCCTCTCTCCCTCATCTCTCTTTATATCATTCTCGTTTAATCTCACGCTCAACTCTCAATAATATATATATTTATTATATTATATTCTATCTTATTAATATATAATATTTATATATATAATATATAATATATAGTTATGCACACACAAGATTACACACACTACCCCCACATACAAATACACACAACATACACAACACACACAACGAACAGACCAACTACAACTGAGGAAACCACACACCACCACATCCACACACACACACCGACACAAACCAAACACTAGCACGACAAGAAACACATATATACACATATATTGTATATATATACCTTATATATCTATATATAATATTATTATATAATATATATAAATATATTCTATATATATATATAATATTATGTGTTTAGAATATTTGTGTGTGGTATATATGATTATCTTTATCTTCCCATATCTTTCCCTCTCTATCTCACCGCTCCTATATATCTTTTTTTCTTCATTTCTCTCTCTCTTATATCCTTTCTCTTTCTTGTTCTTTTTCTCATCACTCTGCCAATCTTTCTCCTTTTTTGTTGTTTTCTCCTTTTATATCTTAACATAAATTTCTCCATCTCCCTCTATCTTTATCTTTCCCTTTTCTTCTCTTCTTTCTCGTTTTCTTCCTCCCTTCTCCTCTCCCTCCTCTCTCTTCCTCCTCTTCTCTCTTCCCCCCTTTTATAGATCCCCTTCCTATCTTTCTATCCGTCTTCTTTCTCTCTTTTATATATATATATATCTCTTTAATATCTTATCTTTCTCTCTCAAAATCTTATCATTTTCCCTCTTTATCTTACTTTTTTATATAATATCTTATCATATCTTTCTTATCTTTCCTTTTTTCTCCTCGGCCACCCCTCTCGCCTTTTCTTATTTTCCCTTTTTTCCTACTTTTCTTTTCCTCTCTTCTTTCTATGTCTTTCCTTCTCTTTTCCTGCCCCTCTCCGTTTATCTTTTCTCTCTTCTCATCATGTCTCCTCTTCTTTCTCCTCCACCCTCTGCCTCTCTCCTTCTTTCTCTCTCGTCTCCTCCTCCTCTCACTCGTCACTCCTCAATCTCCCACCATCTCGTCTCTCTGCTTCCTCTTCTCTTTCTTCTCTCTCCCTATTCCTCTTCCCTCTCGTACGCTCTCTCCTCGCTCTCTCCTCTCCTTCTCTCTCTCCTCCTTTCCTTTCTCCTCCCTTTCCCTCTTTCCATCCCTCTCCCTCTCCCTTCTCTCTCTCCCTCTCTCTCGCTCCTCCACTCCTCTTCTTTTCTCTCCTTCTTTCCACTCTCTTCTTTCTCCTCTTCTGCTCGTCTTCCTCTCCCTCTCTCTCTCTCCCTCTCCTCTCTCTCCCGCTCACTCCTCTCCCCTCCTCTCTCCTCCCAGCGTGCTCTCCTCCCTCCGTCCTCTCCCCTCTCCGCTCTCTCCTCTCTCATCTCTCTCTCTCCCTGTCACCTCCGTCCCATGTCTTCGACTCCTCCGCCTCCGATCTTCGGTATCTCCTCTCTCTCTCTCCTCTCCAGCTCTTCTCCATCCTCAAATCGATCTTCTCCTCGGGGCGTCCTCTTCTACCCTCCTCGCCCTCTCTCCCCGCTCCCTCGCTTCTTCTCTCCCGTCTCCATCTCTCTCCTTCTCCCCCCATCTCCTCTCCGACCCTCTCCTCTCGTCTCTTCTTCCTCTCTCTCTCTCTCTCTCTTTATTATATATAGTATATATATATAATGATATATTATATATATAGTATATCTATTTATATATTATAATTATTTATGCACCACACCCCACCCCCCTACACACACATACACCACATCCACACCCACACACACACACACACACCCAACACCACGCATATAGATCAACATATATATACATATATATATCTATTATATAATATATATATATGTATTATATATATATATATATGTATATATATATATATCTTCCTCTCTCTCTCCTCTCCTCATCTCTCTCTCACCGCCATCGCTCTCCTCCTCTCCTCTCTCGATCTTCCTCATCTCTCTCTCTATCTATCATCTATCTATATCTGAATCTCTAATATATATCTATATCTATATATATATTATATATATAATATATATATATATATATTATATATATTATATAAATATATTATATATCTATTATATATCTATACGTCACGCACACACACACACACACACACACACACACCCACAAACACACACACACAAGCAACAACCAACAACGACCATATATATATATATCTCTAATATATCTATATATATATATAATATATAAGATATATATAATTATATATATATGTATATGTATATGTATATATTTGTACATATATATATACCTATATATATATATATAATTATATAATATTATAAGAGATATATTATATATATATAATATATATCTATAATAATATATATATATATTATTATATTAATTATATACCACCAAATAATATCTGTATCATCTACCATAACACTACATATATCTATATATATAAGATATCTCTATGATCTCTGATAAATATATAGATAGAGGTCTTATATATATTATAAAGATATTATTCGCAGTGTAGATAAATCATACATAATATCATATATATTATATATTTATATATATAGAATATATAGTCAACAGACTATAATATATATAGTGGTATTTTTATATCTCTATATCGTATTTATATATATATATAGCTAATCTATAATATACATATATTATTATGTATATATATATCTCTCTATCTATTTATATATATATACTTATATCTAATATGATATATATAATATATATATAGTACATAACTATATATAATAATAATAGAGATATGGAAAAAGAGAGAGAGACGAGAAGAGAGAGCGAGCGAGGCGAGAGAAAGCTGCGTGGGGTGCTATAACACTATATTGAAGTTGGGCCAGGGAAGGGAGATAAAAGCCTTGTAACGTACTTACTTTTTCGCCGTCTTTCGCGTAATCAATTTGTGCAATAGTTTCCCTGTGAATTGCAAAAATGATCCACCAATCACAGTTCTCCTCTCCAGGAGGAGGTGGAGAAGCCTTCGGAGGGAAGCAGCGGGCGCATCTGCCCCGCCCCAAATCTTTTTGTGGAGGCTCGTTATTGGTGGGTCACTTGTGCAACACCGCGAGCAACGGCTTCTGTTGCAAATTGATCACGCGAAAGATTGCATAAAAACAGAACAAGTTTGTATGACGTCATAAAGAACTCGTGGATTGGCTGCCTCTTCTCTCGGCTCCAAATGTGCCTGTCTCTCCTTTGCTTTGTGCTTGTGTATCTTTTTTTCTCCCTCCCACCTCTCTCTCGTCCTCCATCCCCCTTCCTCCCTCCCTCTCGTATCTCTTTCTCTCTCTCTTTCTCGCCTCTCTTTTCTTCTGTCCCTTTTCTCTCCCTCCCTTCCTCTCTCTCTCGCTCGTCCTCCTCGCCTCTCCGTCCTCTTACCCTCTCTCCTCTCTCTCTCTCTCTCTCTCTCTCTCTCTCTCTCCCTACCCCCTCTCTCTTTCTCCTTCCCTCTGTCTCTCTTTTTTTCTCTCTCTTTTTTCTTTCATTCATTCGCGTCCGCTCTCTACTCGTTTCTCTATCTTTCACCTTTCCCCTCCCTCCCTCGTTTCTCTCTGTCTCTCTGTCTACTGTCTCTTCTCTCTCCCCTCTCTCTTCCTCTCGCTTGTCTTCACCCTGTCTCTCCCTCCCTCCCTCTTTTTTTTGTTTTCTCTCTCTCCTCTTTGCATGGCTGTCTGTCACATCTCCTCCCCCTTTTCTCTCTTTGTTCTCCCTTCCTGTTTGCCTGTGCAATCTCTCTCTCAGTTTCTCTCTCTCTCTTTCCTCTCACAACCGCCCTCCTCATCTCTCTCTCTTTCTTTGTTATATTATAGATATAATATATATATATATAATATATATATATATATATATAATAATATATATATATATAGATATTATATAGATTATATATATGTATGTTGGTGTGTGTGATGTGTATGTGGGTGTGTGGTGTGTGTAATAGTATATATATGTTATATATGTACACTATATCTTAAACAACACATCTTGAGATTTTTTCCCTGTTCTTCTTCCCCCCTCCCCGTTTTTCCTCTTTCTCTCTCTCTCTCATTCTAACTATTTCTTCCCTTTATATACCACTCGATCGTCTCCTATCTGTGTCTGTCTATAACCCACTTTTTATATTAATAAATCGGATCCTGCTATGTACTTCATAGTTTTGTGAAGGTCTGGGCAAAAACACCGACATTCAGAAAACGCCAAAGAACAACAAGAAAACCAAAAGAAAAAGAAACAACGAAGAAAGAAGAGAAACAGGAGAGATAGAGGCGGTGAATCGAGAGATAAGTCAGTCCGTTGTGTTCTTCTGTGCGTCATAGAAACTTGAGGTTGTTTTTTATACCACTTTTTTTTCCTCTTTTCGCGTGATGTATGTCAACAGAGCAATGTGGCCCCGCGTGCTGCCTAAATTATCCACCAATCACGAGCCTTTTCCCTCAGGAAGGGGCGGGCATATGCGGGCCGAGCCTGCTGAACATCGCCGTGTACGGCGCTGTGCACAGATTGATCACCACGAAAGACGTTGTAAAAACAGGCCAGTTTGTATTACTCACAAAAAACTCGTGGACCTGGCTTGCTCTTCTCTCGACCTGTCTTTCCTCTTTCTTGCTGTGTGTTTTTGTGTGCATTCTCTCTCTTCTCCCTCTTTCTTTATCTTCCCTCCCCTTCCTCTCTCTCGTTCTCCTCTTCTCTCTCTCTCCTCTCCTCCTCTTCTCTCCCTTCTTATCTCTCCTCTCATCTTCTCTCTACATCTCCTCCACTCCTCCTCCCTCTGTCTCCCCGGATCTCTCCTTCTCCCGCTCAATCTCCCTCTCTTCTCGGTCTCCTCGCTTATTCTTTCTCTCCGCTCTCGCTTTTTTTTTTTTTTGTTTTTTTTTTTTTTTTTTTTTTTTTTATTTTTTTTTTTTTTTTTTTTTCTTTACTTTTTTCCTTTTCCTCCTCCTAATTATAAGGAACTAGACATTTTACAATTATCATGTATAAATTTCTATATATCTATATCTATATCTATATCTATATCTATCTATCTTCTATCTATATCCAATATTTATAATTACCATAACACATTTTTCCTTTCTCTTTAATTTTTTTCGCTTTCCCTTTCTCCTTCTGTGTCTCTCTCTCTCTCTCTTCTCTCCTCCTCTCTCTCGCTCTACTCCATCTCTCAGTACTTCCCGATCTCCCACCTCTCCTCTCTCACTCCTCTCTCCTCTTCTCCTCCTCTCCCCCTCCTCTCCATCCTCTTCACCCCCTCCCTATCTCTCCCTTCCACTCCAATCTCTTCCTCCCCCACCTCTCTGGTCCCTCTCCATTCTCTCTCACTCGCCCTCTCCTCATCCCGTCATCTCTCTTCTCTCACTCTCATCTCTCTCTCCTCCTCTCCTCTCTCTCCTCGCCTCACCCGGACTCTCTCTGCCTCCTTCCTCTCTCCGACACATCTCTCCATCTATCTCATCATCCCCCCGTGTCCTCTTCTCTCCTCCCTCCTCGGATCCTCATCGTTTCTCCTCTCTCCCTCTCATCTCTCGTCTCCTCTCTCCTCCCTCTCCTCGTCCCATCTCATTCCTCTCTCTCTCTCTCTCTCTCCCTCTCTCGCCTCACAATCCACTCTCTCTCTCCTCTCTCTCTCTCTCCATCAAGTAATCCTCAATCACTCTCTCGCCTCTCTCTCCTCTCTCTCTCGCTCTTGGCTCTCTCTCGCTCTCTCTCTCTGTCTTTGTTTATATATATACATATATATAGTATATATATAATATATAGTATATATATATATAATAAATTATATAGTATATATATATTATATTATATAATATATATGTATAGTATATATACATACTCACATATTATACACATAATAGACATAGTTTTATATTATATATATATATCTATATTATATATAGATATAATATATATATATATATATATGTATATATATATTATAATATATATATATATTAGATATATATATTCTATATATATATATATAGTATTATATATCCCCCTTTCCCTCCGTCTTCTCCTTCCCTCTTTCTATCTAATATTTTTTTCCCCCTTTTATATTTATATGTTTATAACCGCTCCAGCTTCCAAATCTATCTATCTTATGGTCTGTCTCTCCCTCTGTCTCTTCTCCCCTTATTTTTCCAGGAATTAGGGAGGATTGGATGAAGTTTTTTGGTATAAATATTTGTAAATTTTTATTTTGATTCGGTATAAGTAATTATTATAAAAGCTATAGAACAAAGCAATAACAAATGTATATATTGTAGTTTCTTTAAGTACAGCAGATCCAAACTGCACCTTTCCTCAACTAGGAAGATCTTCTCGGTCAGCACTAAGCCTCTTAAAAAGCCTCGGTTGGTGCTGGCTGCGAGCTCCTCCCCTTATTCCTCCCTCCTCCCCTCCCTCCCCCCTTTTCCCCCCCTTGTAGTGATTTAGGTTAGGTTTCGTTTTGTAAGAATATGCGTAGAGGATCTTGCAAGTGTTGATCCGGTCCTAGACTATTTGAAAATCGGGTCAGTTTTTTGTTACGAAGTCTAACGGCGCCCAGAAAGGATTGCTCTGGTGATCCCTTTCTCTTTTCTTCTATTCTCTCCCTCCCTCACCCATCTCTCTCGTCCTTCTCTCTCTCGTCTCCGTCTCCCCCACCCCTCTCCTCTCTCCCCCACCCCTTTCTAACCCCTTCTCTCGCCATCCCTCCTTCACTCTCCCCCACCCACTTCTCGGGTCTTCGTTCTTCATTTCTTTCTCTTTTTCTCACATTCATTTCCCTTCCCAATCTCTCTCTCTTTTTCTTTAGAGACGGCTCTAAGTCTACTAACCTCTCTCCTCTGTTGCTCTTTTTCTCTTTCTCTCTCTCTCTCCCGCTCTTTCATTCCTTTATTTAGGAGTCGTGTGCTTTCAGCGTCTTTTTTTTATTTTAATTTTTTCATTCATACTTTTAGTCCTTAATGATTTACTGTAATTTTTACACGTAACGCCCCCTCATGCACACACTTATACTTCAATTTGTCCACGCACGACACCACACACGACCAACACCACACACTCGTCACACACAGCACATCACACACACTTACCTATGCACAGACCAGAAAAACGACATATAAGCACAAGAAAGGAGAGAGGCGCTCGAGTGGAGAGATGAGGCAAGGTCACACTGGATTCTTTTCTGTGACTTCATAGAAACTTGGCCGGTTTTTATACCGTCTTGTCGATATGATCAAACTTTGTGCAACAGAACCTGCCCCCGCGTGTTGCCCAAGTGACCCACCAATCATTGATCCTCCTCAGGAAGGTGCGTGGGCAGATGCTGCTTCTTCGAAACTCTCCTCCTCCACCACCCTTAGAAGGACTGTACGACTGGCAGATAATCGCTTTTTTGCAATTCACAGAGCAGAATCTTGCACAAACTTGATCCCAGAACGAAAATCCATAATGATAGGGAGGCTGTTTAAAAATGGCGTCACTATAGCGCCTACTTTAGATGTTGGACTCAGTTCTCTCTCTCATCTCTCCTATCTCATTGTCTCTTTCTCTCTCTCTCTCTCTCTCCCCCTTCCTCTCTCTCTGAATCGTTGAAAACGTCCCCTGCTATCCAATTGGAAATTGATTACTATGTCAATAAAAAATATTCCTCTAACAGAGATATTCCAAAATTCATATCTAAATGAATGAAATAGGATGTATCCCCCGTAAGTGTTCACACAAAAAAACTACTCCACTAACTACCACTGGCTATCTGAATTCTTTTTGTAGCACAAAACAGTACTTTTCTGGACCAAAAATTCCAGGAATCCTATCTCTACTAGGATAGTAGCCTATAACATAAGGGGCATAAGGGGGGCATCGAAAGGGCGGCGTATAATGGCCTGACTCGGTACAAGAAAAATTGAGTCTCATCTCACTAGTGGACTTAGGGCCTAGACCTAGAAAAATACGGATGAATAGATCGAAATACAACTGTGATTAAGAAGGGGAAAAAAAAAGGCGGGTGAATCAAAAACCGCCTGGTTTTTCTTGACGTCCTTGGTTGTTTTTTTACCCTTTTCCTTTCAATTTTTCCCTCCCCCTCTCCTTTTCCCCTCCCCTCCTCCCCCTTTCCCCCTCTACCTCCTCCTTCTTTCACATTTCACCCCCCTTGTCCCCCGTTTTTCTCCCCAAAAACTCTCTGGCTTGCTCTTCTCCGCCTGTTTTTTTTTTGGTTTTTTTTAATTTTTTTTTTCCTTTTTTTTTCCCCCCCCTTCCTCCCCTTTTTTTCTTTTCTTTTTAAAAATTTCTTTTCTTCTTTCCTTTCCCTCTTTTTTCCTTTAAATTTTTTTTTTAAAAAATCCTCCTTTTTTCTTTTTTTTTCCCCTTTCTTTCCCCTTTTCCCCCTTTTTCTTCCCTCTCTTTCCCCCTTCTCTCCTCTCTCATCTCTCTCCCCATTCCCCCCTCCCTCCCCCTCCTCTCTTCTTCTCCCCCTCTCCCTCCTCTCCTCCTTTCCCCCCTCCCTTTTCCTTTTCCCTCAATTTTCTCAACTTTTCGGGTTTTTCATTTCTTATCTTTCTTATCTATCTTCTTCTTCATTCATTTTTTCCTTTTTCTCTTAATTTTTTCCTTTCCTTTTTCCCCCTTCTTATTTCTCCCCCTTCTCTCCTCTCCCCCTCTCCTCATTTTTCCTCCCCCCTCTCTCTTCCCCTCTCTCTCTCCCCCCCTTTCTCCCCCTCTCTTTTCCCTCTCTCTCTCTCGCTCCCTCAAACTCACTCTCTCTCTCTCCCCTCCTCTTCCCCCCTCTCTCCCCTCTCTCTCTCTCTCTCCCCCTTTCCCCGCTCTCTCTCTCTGTCTTTGTTTATATATATAATATTTTTATATATATATATGTATTTTTATATATATATATATAAAATATATATATAAAAAGTATATTTATATACATACCACATATATTAAATAATATAAAAATACATATTTTTTTAAATATATATATATATATAATATATAAAAAATTTTATATATTATATATATTAGATAATTTTTAAAATTATAATTTTTCCCCCTTTCCCCCTCTCTCCTTCCCTCTTTCTATCAAAATTTTTTTTTTCCCCCTTTTTAAAAAAACCGCTCCCCCATTTTTATCCCTTCTTTGTCTGTTTCTCTTCTCTCCCCTTTTTTTTTAGATTAGAGGATTGGATGAAGTTTTTTTTTATAAATATTTTTTTAAATTTTTATTTTTGATTCGGTATAATAAATTTTATAAAGCTATAGAACAAAACATCAAATGTATATTTTAAATTTCTTTAAATACAGCGTCCAAACGACCTTTCTCAGGAGATCTCGGGCAGCATAAGCCCCTTAAAACCTCGGGTTGTGCTGCTGCGAACTCCTCCCCCCCTTTTTTTCCCTCCCCCCCTTTTAGTATTGGTTAGTTTTTGTTGTAAAAATATGCGTAGAGGGTCAATTTTTTGTCTACTTTTTAAACGGGGGCCAAGGAAAAGGGTTGCTTTATCCTTCTCTTTCTTCTATTCTTTTTTCCCCCCTCTCCTCCCTCTCCCCCACCCCCTTCTTTCTTTTTCCTTCTTTTTTCCCTCCCCCCTGGGTTTTTTTTTTCCCCACATTTTTTTCCCTTCCCAATCTCTCTCTCTTTTTTTTTTAGACGCTCTACCTCCCCTCTCCTTTGCTCTTTCTCTTCTCTCTTTCCCCCCTTTTTTCATCTTTTTTTAGGGGGTGCTTTCAGTCTTTTTTTTTATTTTTTTTTTTTCATTCATACTTTTTTTTTCCTTAATGATTTACTTAATTTTAAAGCCCCCCTCATGCACACACAATATTTCCCGCACAAAAAAACCCCACACACCAACACCACACACTCGCACACAAACACACACACACTTTCCTATGCACAGACCAGAAAAACGCATATAAGCACAAGAAAAGGGGGAAGGCGCTCGAGTGGAGATAGGCAGTTCACGGATTCTTTGTGATCTAGAAATTGGCCGTTTTTTTCCCTCTTTTCAATGCAAATTTTTTGCAACAGAACCTCCCCGTGTTGCCCAAGTGCCCCCCAAACATGACCTCCTAGGGGGGGGGCAATGCTGCTTCCCCTTTGACCTCCTCCCCCCCCTTGGGAAGGGCGTACGACTGGGAGATCGCTTTTTTTCAATTCACAGAGCAGAATCTTGCACAAACTGATCCCAAAAGAAAAACATATATAGGAGGGTGTTTAAAAAAGGGGTCACTATAGCGCCACTTAAAATTTTTGGGTCGGTTTTTCTCTCTCTCTCTCTTCTCATTTCCTCTTTCTCTCTCCTCTCTCCTCCCTTTCTCTCTCTCTGAAAAGTCCCCGCTATCCAATTGGAAATGATTATATTCAATAAAAAAAATTCCTCTAACGAGATAAATTCAAATTCATATCTAAATGAAAAAAATTAGGATTATCCCCCGTAAGTGTTCACACAAAACTACTTCAAACTCCATTTGGCTATCTGAATTCTTTTGTAGCACAAAACATACTTTTCTGGACCCAAAAATTTCCAAGGAAATTTTTTACTTATAAGTCCTATAACATGGGGCATGGGGGCCTCAAAGGGCGGCGTATAAGGGCTCGTCCCGAAAAATTGATCTCATCTCACAGGGGACTTGGGGCCTAACAAAAAAATAGGGGATGAATAGATCGAAATCAACTTATTAGAAGAAAAATGTCTGTGTAGATCCTTTACGAAAGTGAAAAAACGGGTGGGCAAACAGACAAGTTGTCACCACACGCCAATCTCATTTTTAGGAAAGGTTATCCCCTTTCTTTACTTTTTAAAAAAACTACTAAAGGGCACAGCTAAATGGATCGGATTTTTTCACCCACTTTTGAAAGTTTGGGCATTCTTAAACGTTAAAAAAATTTGGGAAAAAACATATTCACAGATACATCCGAGAGAGAAAAGAGAGAGAAGAGGGGAAGGGGGAAAAGAGGGGGGAGAAAAAGAGGAGGAGGAAAAAAAAGAATAAAAAGAAAAGGAAAAAAGAAAAAGGGAAAAGCTTGATAAAATTTTGACTCCCCCACAAAATTGGGCTACTTTTTGCACCGTCTTTCAGGGGTCATTTGGCAACTCTGCTTTGTAAACGAAAAAGGGCGTCCACCAACCCTCCCAGGAGGAGGGCGCGAAGGGCACAGCATGTCCCCCCTTCCCTGAGGGGCTCGTGATTGGGGGTCATTGTGCAAAGCGGGTAGGGGCTTTTTATAAATTGATCACGCGAAACAGGGGAAAAAAACAGGCCAATTTTGTATGACGTCAAAAAGCTTATTCCCCCGATTTTTTGTCTTATCCCTTTCCCCCCTCTCCTCTTCTCCCTCTCTCTCTCTCTTCCTCTCTCTCTCTCTCTCCCCCTCTCTCTCCCCCTCTCTCTCTCTCTTCTCTATTATATATTATATATATATATAAAATAATATATATTTTTATATATATATAAAAAAAAACCACCACACACACGCAACACAAAAAAAACAAACACACCCACACCCCCAATACACCAACAACACACCCAAAAAAAATTATAAAAAAAAATTTTATTTTTAAATATATATATTTTTATATTATATATAATAAAAATATATTATTATATTTTATATAATAATATATATATATTAATATATATATATAAATTATTTTATTTATATATTATATAAATATTATATATAAAAATTATATTTTATATATATAATATATATATACCAACACACACACATCAACCACACACACCACCCCCACCCACACCCCCAACACACAAATTTTATATTTTATATATATATATATATATATAATATATTAAATGAATATTTTGTCATAATGACAAATATACCAATCCAACATACTACTTATTCTTTCCCATACTGTAAAAACATACATGCATACATACCCCCTCTCTTAAATATATTGTTATATATATATATTTAAAATTATATTATTAAAATTTATAAAAATTTTTATTTAATATATATTATATAATATATTAATATTTAATATATATATATTATATTTTAAAGGAAGAGAGAGAGAAAAGGGGGGTAAAGCGGGGGGGTGGGTAAAAAAAAACAAGATTAAAGAGTTTACCTTTAAAAGGGGCGATAAAGTTTAAATTTAGCCACTTTTTACGCTGTCTTTGTGTGTATTTGCAACAGTATGCTCGATGAGTTGCAAAAGCGTCCACCAAACGAAAATTTTTCCTCCCAGGGAGGGGGACCTCGAAGGGCACAATCGCCCGCCCCTTCCCGGGGAGGCTCGTATTGGTGGTTCACTTGCGCAACAAAAGGGACACGACTTCTGTTGCCAATTGATCACGCGAAAGGCTGCATAAAAACCCAATTTGTATGACCAAAAGAAAATCTGGACGGGGTGCCCTTCTCTCAGCTCTCAGTGTGCCTGTTTTCTCCCCTTGCTTTGTGTTTGTTTTTAGTTTCCCCTCCTCTCTCTCCTCTCTCTCCTCTCTCCTTCTCTCTCTTTTTCCCCCCCTTTTTTCTCCTCTCTCTTTCTCCCTCCCCTTTTTTTTTCCCCTCCCTCTCTTCCCCCTCCACTCTCTCCCCTCTCTCTCTTTCCCTCCCCTCCCCCCCCTCTCCTTCCCCTCCCTTTATCTACTCTCTCTGTTTCTCTCTCTCTCTCTCTCTCCCTCCCCTCTTCTCTCTCCTCTCTCTCTCTCACTCACTCTCTCTTCTTTTTTCTCTCTCTCTCCCCTCCCTCTCTTTCTCTATCTCCCCCCCCTCTCTCCCCTCTCTTTTCTCTCTTTCTTCCCCCTCCCCCCTCTCTCTTTTTCAACCCCCCCTTTTAACTACTCCTTTTTTTCTCTCTCACCCCTCCCCACTCTCCTCTCTCTTTTCCTTTCTCTCCCCTTTTCTCCCTCTCTCTCTCTCCCCTCTCTTTTCTCTCTCCTTCCCCCTTCTGTTTTTTTTTTTTTCATGAGAAGTTTGGGGGATCGAGTTTTGTATGAATTTTTTGGGGAATTTTATTTTGATCCGAAAAGCAGTACTATAAAAACATTGCAAGACGAAAGAAAAATGCATACTCAATTTCCGTCAACACAAAAACCCCTTTTAAAATGCCTAAGGTTGTGTTGGGGCCCAAAAGCTCCCCCCCCCTTTTCCCCCCCCTTTGGTCGTGTTTGGGTTTAGGTCCTGTTGCAAGAGGGATAAAGTAGAGGATCTTGCAAATTTAAATATGTTTGAGACTTGAAAATCGGGGTCAGTTTTGTCTGACGTCATAAGGGGCCCCAAGACAGGGTTTTGCTGTGTACCCCTTCTCTTTACCGTTTTCCCTCCCCATCTCTCTCGTCCCCCCGTTTTTTCACCCCCCTCCCTCTTTTTTCATGACACTCTACCCTCCCTCTCTATTATCCTCTATATCTCTGTCTCTTTTTCTTTTCTCCCGCCCTTTATTTTCGTCGTATTTTTTTTTGATTCAAAAACTTATTTTTCATTTTTATGTTTAAACAAATTTTACGTCATTCTAAATCAACATGTATACACTCCTTAACACACACACCCGCATGCTCAACCAAAAAGCCTACTAAAAGTCAAAAAGGGAGAAAACCGCTGGGTTTTGAAGATTGGCCTTTCCCTGGGTTCTCTGTAACGTCACAAAAATTTGGGGCTGTTTTTTACCCCTTCCTTTCACTTGGCCCCAACTTATCAACAGAACCCGTCCCCGCGTGCTGTCCGTGCCCCCCAAATTTCACGGGGCCTCCCTCGGGGCGCTGCCCTTCGCCCCCTTTGGAAGGATAGTATCGATTTTCGGTTCATTTTTGAAATTCAAAAGGGGCAAATCTTGCACCACTGATCATACCAAAACCCCCAGTATGAACTTTGCCCCTTTTTTAAAAAGGGTTTTTCTCGAAAACCCCCAAATTAAAGACTTTTGGACCAAAATATCCTGTCTCTCTCTCTCTCTCTCTTGACTTTCCTACAAAAATGAATAAACCTCTAGACAAAATTGCGGGAAAATGTTGAAAACGACTTTCAGGTTTAAAACGTTTATCGTGAAAAGAATGAGGACATTTTACACGCAAAATGTGGATATGAGCTTGGGGTTACCTGTTTCTAGGTTTTAAAACCCTCATTATAGCGTCCTTCAAAGGACTTGTCTAGTTTGGTGCCCTTTTTAAACTTTTAGCAAAAACATTATGGGCCGGTTTTAAACAAGATTCATTCACTTTGGGTTTTTTAAAACAAAGGGAAGTTTCATTTTTCAATGTCAAAAAAACTAAATGTAAACTGTGTAAAAAAGAATAATGCCCAACCTTGTCCCTTGTACCATCGTTTTCAAAACCTTCAGATCACTTTCATGAGGGAAAGGAGAAAACCCTTTAAATTTTTTCAAATCATCTTTAATCTTAAAATATACATATTTGTATCTAATTTTATAGTAAATGAATGAAACAAGGATGTTCCCCCCGTAGAGTGGGCCCACAAAAATGAATATTCTCTCATACCCAGTATTTAAAAAACGGTATTTTTCCTTTTTACCAACAATTTTTTTTATGGAATATCTGTTTATAAGTAACCTAGAAAATATTTCCTCGTTTTTTTTCACCCTTTCCTTTTTTATTTTAATGGCATTTAAAATGATCAGTGAAAAAATTTCGTTCTAATTTCGATGAAATCCATGTTTTGACTGTCCTCCCGAAGCGACGACTGAGTGTAAAAAAACCAGTTTTGTCGGAAAGGGGCGGGGCTGGGGGACCTCGAAAGGGGGCGGGTCATGAGGGACCTCAAAGGCCTGGGTTACGGAGAATGAGTTTTTTTTTAAAAGTGAACTTAGGCCTAAAGAAAAAAGTCGGATAAATTTTTCGAAACTATAATTTTCATAAAAGTCACACAATCTCTTTTGTTTGGAAGGGTTTGTTCTACTATTATTTTTTAAGGTAATTGGGGGTGCCAAAGTATGGAAAACTTTTGCGCTTCTATTGCTTTGATCATTCATAAAACGAAAAAAAAAGGGAATACACATTCTTGGGCGAATCCAAGAAGTTCATTTGACTTTTTGGTCTTTTTAAAAAACTTTTAAAACTTTGGAAAAAGTACATTCATAGATACACCCAGAGGAGAGAAGAAGAGGAGAGAGAGAGAAGAGAAGAGAGAGAGGAGAGAGAGAGAGAGAGAGAGGAGGAGAGAGAGAGAAGAGAGAGAGAGAGAAGACAAGCTTTGAAAAATTGTACTCACATAAATTGCTTTTTTTTGCACCGTCTTTCCCCGGATAAATCTGTGCAATAGTCGTTTTGTGAGCGCAAAATTTCCCCACCAACCCCCAGTAGGGGGAGCATCAAATACTTGTGTCGCCCTTCCTGAGGGGGGCTCGTGATTGGTGGGTCCCTGTGCAATACGCGGGCGCCGTTGTTTTTCTAAATTGATCATGGGGAAAAACGGGGTAAAAAACACAACTTGATGACCCAAGACAAGATTTTATTATATAAAATTTTATAATATTATTACATAATTATATATTATATAAATAATATATTAAAAAATATATATATATATTATATATATAATATATATGCACACACCACCCACACAACACACAAAACTACACCTTTTATACATACATACAACATACACAAAGGGTATAGAACCCAATACATTGGGTTGCAGGGGGTTTTTAGGGAGTCGGCGGATCTTTATTTTTGAAGTTGACACCCCCGCAGTATAAAAACACAATTTTAGTTTACGGGTTATTGGGCCCCGCGGAGTCACAGTCAGCTGCCCGGAGAGGGGGCGGAGTGACCTTATGCGCTGGTAGCGGCTACGAACTCCCGGTAAAACGGGGTCAATATAAATTCCCTCCGCCCTCGCGAGGGGGGTTTCTTATTTGTACTTTGGATCCACGGGGGAAAACAGCCACGGGGCCCCACTGGAAATAGAAAGAATTATCCCATCCTGTAACAGAAATAGAATTTCCAATTTATTTGCTCGGCCACCTCTCGCGCCTCGCCCTCGGGCCCCCTTAAGGGGTGCCTAACTTGGCTGGTCCCCGTTCTGGCGTCGTCCGGGTTAAACTGTGGCTGCTCGTCCATGTTTCCTCATCCTCCTGGTCCCGGGGGAAATCTGCTCGTCCTCGTTTATCCCTCCCCCTCAAAAGCTCGCCGGGTCCTCCTTGACTAGGGTTTTCTCTTGACCCCCTCGAGTCCTGGCCCGGGCCCAAACTGGGCGGCCCCTCGTCCACACTCCTCACGATCTCGCCCCAGGCCTTTCTCGCGTCCACACGTCCTCGTAATTTATCCGATCTACGGCTCGGGGCAGGGGGCATCTGGGGTGCTGATACGCCTACGAGCTCCGGGGATTTTGACCGGATCTGAGGCGTCCGCCAGGCACGCATTCGGGGGCGACTGATACCTCGGCAAAGGGCTGGTTCGCTGGAGTCGGGGATCTGGGGCAACATTTTTTCTGACAAAAAATCCGGGCCCGGGGGCCTAGGCGTTTTCGATGACGTCCTTCTTACAGCTCCTAAGGGTCCCCCTGGGTCCGTGGGGGTCCGACTGAAATATAAAGTCGGGGACCAGATCATACACGAAAGGGGGCCAGAGTAAAAGAAAAAAAGGGCAACAGAAAAGATGGGGGGGAAAATTACCACTAGCCGGTTTTTTCCCTAAAAATTGGGTTTTTTTAATTTTGGGTTTTTTTTAACTTTTTTTTCGTCTTTTTTTCATTTTTTTTTTATTTTCAAAAAGGGTAAAGAAAAATAGAAAAGGGAGATTCAGTACGGTCCGCTAGACCTATTTGAACTCCCCAACCCATCTTGATAATATGAAAATAGAAAAGGGGAAAACGACATCGGGATCCGCGAAGATCTATTTGAACCATATCGTCACAAAAAATAAAAATAATGTAACTTGTACACAAAGGGGAAAAAAAAAATTTGCGGGCAAAGAGAAAAATCTTTACCCCGGACTAAGACAATGAAAAGGGTCGTGTCTTTTACCCGTGTGTGTGAGTGAGCGATGTGTGTGTGTATGCGTGTGTGAGTGCAGCTATCTTTTAATGAGAGGGAAGCGAGAGTGACCTCAAAAGAAATGAATCAAAAAACACGAATATTAGCGTTCACATAAAAAAACTGAATAAATTACAATGCTACTGTTTAAGATTTTTTCAACTACCACTTAAATTTCAACATATAATGATATCCAAAATGTACGCAAAAATGAAGGTGACATAAAAATTTTCGCCAAATTTTTTTTACAAGAAAACTTCTCGGGTCAAAAAATCTGAACGCCGAGGACATGTCTGCTTTGCACGTCGACTTCAAAAAAACCAATAACGGGGGGACCTATCCCAAATGCCGTTAGACGAGCGACTCGACCAGAAATAATATCCTGCCTTTTCTGCGTTCTGAAGGGGCGCTCGCAAATTCCCAAAGGAAAATTAAATTTTCACGATCACCAAACGTTTGGGGTACCCAACATGAAAGCGCTTAAAGGGGGTGAGAAAGGTGTGTTAAATACGAAAAATGATTCTAGTTTAAAACCCCTAGTCCCATTAAATAACGGACGAAACCCGCGGGTCACCCCGACTCAAGGGACCGAACGAAAAGAATAACTTCGGTTTTGCACCACTCTGAAAGACGGAGCGCGATCTATTAGGCGTTTACCAAAACCCCGGGGCAAAATCGGGCAATCCGTGCATATGAATGGGGGGAAAATCCTACGCTATACCAAATAATACAAATTTTTTTACCTGCTTTGCTCTAGCGCCCATAAAGGCACCAAAAAACAATGTAAAAAATGATTGTTTGCTTCCAAAGTAGAGGAACCAAGTGGTCATTGACCTTTCCCACGCCGCCACCCACCGGGGAAAGAAATGAGGCAGGGGAAACAGGAAAATTAAACCTTTTTTTAATCCAAACTGACCGCAAAAGAAAGAAAAGTGAAGGGCGGTCGGGCGCGAGGGGTTTGACGAGATAAAATGAAAAGATATCGTGATAAGAAAAATCACGAACGCGTTAAATTTGTTTCGTGAAACAAAATAAAACTCTAAAAACGAGAAAAAATAATTAATACTTTACTCAAAAGATATTCCTGTTTTTTGATCCATCTCGATCGCACGGAATACGATCTGAGGGGGAAGAATGTGGGAACGGGCCCTTTTCTGTCATTAGCCCTTTAACCCAAAAAAAACAAAGCTTAACACATGTATGGGGGAAGGAAGGGAAAAGAAAAAAGAAGGGGGCCCCCAAAGTTATTTTCGTGTTTTTTTTTTCTTTGACTGTCTTCTACGGGCGAGCGGATTTTTCTTTGGGGGGTGTTTCGTGTTTCATCCAAAAGTCAAAAGGCCCTCGCTGCCCCCACTTTAACGGTATAGAACCCCAAATTTCTTGGCTTGCAGGGGGATTTATACTGGGAGTCGGGTTTTCTCTTTTTTTTTTGAGAGTTACACCCCGCGTATAAGAAAACGACATGTTTGTTTTACGGGGTTATTGGGCCGCGCGGAGGTCACGGTCAGCGCCCGGGGAGAGGGGGGGAGGACCTAGTGCGCTGTACTGGGGTACGAACCCGGCAAAAAGGGGTCAAAATAAAATGTGACCTCCCCCTTGCTGAGGGGGGGTTCTTATTTGGACTTTGGTCCACGTGGAAAAGCCACGTGGTCCCCTGGTAATAGAAATAGAATTATCCACATCCTGTAACAGAAATAGAATTTTCCACATCTTATATCCCCACCCCACACACCACACACACACACACCCAAAAATAAAAGTATATATTTTAATTTTATATTATTTTAATTTTATAATATAAAATAATATATATTATATTTTTATTTAACAACATACATACATACATGCATGATCAATTATACACATATACTACATACATCTTTTTAACATCCATCAGCATACTCATTTCATACCTCTCTCTCCTTAAAAACATACTGACATCGTCATACACACACACACACACACAAATATATATATTTTATAATATATTATTATATTTTAATATTATATATTTATACATATATATAATAATATATTATATATATAAAAAATATATATATATATATATAATATAATATTGAATATATATATTATATATATTATATTATATTATATATATAATATATATATTATTATATATATATATATAATGTGGTTGTGTGTGTGTGTGTTAGTGTGGGTGTGTGGTGTGTGTGTGTTGTATGAATTAATATATATATATATAATAATATATATATAATATTATTATATATAATTTTTATATAATTAGAAAGGAGAGAGGAGAGAGAGAGATAACGGAGGGGGGGAGTAAAAAAACGAGAAATTTAAAAAGTGGCTGAGAAGAGCGAAAAAGTTAAAAATTGGCCCCTTTTTTCGCCGTCTTCGTGGGATCAATTTTGCAAAAGCATGCCGATGAGTTGCAAAAGCGACCCACCCAATGAGAGGTCTCCCCCGGGGGGAGGAGGACCTCGAAGGGGAGCAGCATCGCCCCCCCCTTCCTGAGGGAGGCTTGTGATTGGTGGTCCTTGTGCAACCCCGGCACGGCTTCTGTTGCACAAATTGATCACGCGAAAGGGTGCATAAAAAAAAGCCCAAATTTGTATGACGTCATAATAGAATCGGGACTGGCTGGGTTTTTCTACGGCTCCGTGTGCCTGTCTCTCCCTTTCCTGTGTTTGGTGTCGTTTTTCTCCGATCTTCTCCTTCTCTCTCTCCTGTCTCCCATTCTCTCTGCTCTATTTCCCCCTCTCTTTGTCCTCTTTTTCTTCTCCCTCCCTCTTTTCCCCCCCCCCCTCTCTCTCTTTCTTCTCCTCTCCGTTTTTTCTCCTGCTTCTCCTCTCGATGTCTGTCTTCTGTCTGTATTATGTATGTATATATAATATATAATTATATATATATATATATATTTTATTTATTTGTGAAATTTTAATATATTATATATATATATATATATATATATATATATATATTATGCGTATGTAGTATGTATGCATGATTTAGGTTTGATGTATAAAAGTTGAAAAGAGGAGAGAGAGAAAGAGAAAGAGAGAGAGAGAGAGAGAGGAGAGAGAGAGGAAAGAGTGAAAGGGGAAGGGGCGGATAAAAGAAACTGAGCTGGGCCAGAAAAGGGGCGATAAAAGCTTTTAACGTATTTTAAACTTGGCCCTTTTTTTTACGCCTTTTTTTCGTGTGATCAATTTTTCAAAAGCTTGCACTATGAATTTAAAAAACATCCCCCAAACACAGTCTCTCTCAGAGGACCTCAAAGCAGCAGCCCCTGCCCCCCCCCTTCCTGAGGGGGGCTCGTGATTGGGAGGTCACTTATGCAACAGCGGGACGGCTCTGTTTCACAAATTTTATCACGGGAAACCTGTATAAAAAAAGCAAAGTTTTTGACGTCAGACCCCGTGGCTGGCTCCCTCTTTTTCCGGCTCCCAAGCGTTCTTGCTTCTCCCTTTCTTTGTTTTGTGGTCTTTCAACTCCCCCCCTCCCCCCCCTCTCTCCCTCCCTCCCTCCTCTCTCGCTCTCTCTCTCTTTTTCCCCCCTCCTCCTCCCCTCTCTCTCTCCTTCCCTCTTCCCTTTTTTTTTTCCCCTTTCCTCTATTGTTCTTTCTCCCTCTCTCTTCACCACCACTCCCTCCCCCCCTCTCTGTCTCCCCCCCTCCTCTTTCCTTTCTCTCTCCTCCGCCGTTTCCTTTCAACTCTCTCTCTCTCTCTCGTCTCCTCTCCTCCCTCTTTCTCCCTCTTTCTCCTTCCTCTCTTCTCCTCTCCTCTCTTCTTCTCTCTCCTCTCTTATATATTATTATATTATATATATAATATATATATTATATATATATATATATACACACTACACACACACACACACACACAACACACACACCCCCACAACACAAAACCCCACCAAAAATATATACATATATATATATTATATATATATATATATATATATATATTATAAATATATATATATTTATATTATACCATTGGGATATATATGCTATTATATAAAACAAGTATAATATATTTTATATTTTAAAAACATATGCATATATAAAAATATAACATATAGCCACACCACAGACACAGACACACATATATTTATAAAAAATATATATATTTATATAATATATATAATATATATATATATATAAAACAAATGTGTGTTATGTAATTTTAATATATACATATACCATATTATATATATATATTCACATTTTCAGATTTTTTTCGAAAACCCCCCCCCTCCCCCCTTTTCTCTTTTTTCCTATCTCATTCCTTTATTTTTTCCCTTTACTCCCTCAGTCTCATCTGTGTCTCCCTCCTTTTTTTTCTATTAATAAGACTAGATCCTTTTCTGTCGAATTTTTTGGTCGGTAAAAATACGGGGATTAAAAGAAAAAAAAGGAGAGTGGCGGGCAAATCGAGAGATAAGGCACCCAATGTTTTCTTCGTCGCCCAGAGAATTTGGCGATCCCCAATCGAAATCCGCTCTCGGGAGGGGAGAACTAAAGGGCAGCAAAATCGGGGCCGCCCCTTCCGGGGGAGGCTGAGATTGGGGTTTTTGCTTAGCAATGTGCGGGTACGGCTTCTGTTCCCAAAAAATTGATCACACGAAAGCAGTGTAAAAAAAAATTTTTGTATGACGTCACTAAAAAACTCGTGGCGGGTCCCATTTCTTGGCTCCAAGTGTGCCTGTCTTCCATTGCGGTATTTTTGTCTTTTTTTTTCTCTTTTCACTCTTTCCCCGAATCTCCTCCTCTTTTCCCCCCTTTCCCTTCCCCCCCCCTCTCCTTCTCTCTCTCTCTCCTCTCTCTCCTCTCTCTCTTTTCTCTCTCTCTCGTCTCTCTCCCTCCCCCACTTCCCTTTAAACTCTCTTCTCTCTGTCTGCTCTCCCTATCTCTCCCTTTTGTCCCACCTCCCTTTCTCTCTCTCTCTCTATATATTACACACACACACCACATAGTCACCAATCTTCGAGAGAGGCCTAGACAAAATATCTGAAACTGAAAAAGGGACAGGAAGGCAATTAGAATCTATTTGGCGTATGTTATGGATGATCTTGCGACGTCATAATTACTGAAATGATTTTCTGAGATGATTTTCTCAGTTTTAGGAGGATTCTTTTCTGTAATGATGATGAAATGATAGCCATGCTTAATTCATACAGAGTCCTCTATCACCTTTATTCAGAACATTTCACTGTGACGCTCATTAATGACCAGGTAGGGCCCCGGGGAAAAGGGGGTCGCGGTTTGGTGGTTTCGACCCCCGCCGGGAAGGAGGGATGGGGGGGGGGGGTAAAGGAGATGGGATTTTCTCAGCCCTAAAGTCGCTTTTAGCATGGGAACTAGACTTACTGGATATTTTATATTATATATTAATATTATATATATATATATATATTTTAATATATAAAAATATTTCTTTTTTTTTTTTTAATTAGAGCAATAATCAGCTTTGTGAAATTTTGGGAGAAAAAAAAATTTTTTGTTGAAAAATTTCCCTTCAGAAAGGAGAGAAACAGAAAGAGAAAAGAGGGAGAGAGAGAGAGAAGAGAGAGGGGAAAAATATAGATAATAGGCATGAGATACGGAGAAAGGAGAAGAGAGAAGAGAAGAGAGAGAGAAAATGCATAGAGAGAGGAGAAATATAGATAGTAATGCATAGGAAGTGCAAGAGTAAAAGTGAGGTGCGAGGGGAAAAAGGAAAGGGGGGGAGGGGTTGAAAAAAAAAAAATATAAAATATATATAAACTATAAAATTTAATATATATATATATTATATATATATATATATAATATAAAAATTTATTATATAACATACACAAAATTTATTATATTATATATATATTATAATTATATAATATATTATATTTATATATATAAATTAAAGATTGGGCCAGAGAGGGGAGGTAAAACTTGGCCATTTTGCACCTCCTCAGTGGATAAAATTGGCAAATAGTATGCCCGTGAGTTGCAGAAGCGATCCACCCCCGCAAGGGCCTCTCGGTGGGGGGAGCCTCGAAGATAACCAATCACAAGCCCCCTTTCCCGAGGGGCTTGTGATTTGGGGGGAGGGTTGTGATTGGAGCACTTGTGCACCCGGTACGGGTTCTTTTGCACAAATTGTCCGCGAAAGGCTGCATAAAAAAGCTCAAAATTTTTATACGTCACAAAAGAAACCCTGGGTGGCTGCCTTCTTTTTCGGCTCCATGTGCCCCTCTCCCCGCTTTGTGTTTGTGTGTTAGTTCTCTCTCTCTCTCTCTCTCCGTCTGTCACTCTCTCTTTTCTCTCTCTTTTCCCTCTCTGTATCTTTTCTCCCTCCCCTCCCCCCTCTCTCTCTTCCCCCCCTTTTATACTACTCTTCTCTCTCTCTCTCTCTGTTTTTTTTTTCTCCTTTGTTTTTTTTTTTTTTTTCATTTAAATAAATTGGATCGGTTTGTATAAGTTTTTTTAAAACCTTTTTTAAACCGATAGCAGTAAACTATATAAACACAAGCAAGAAGAAATCAAATGCATACATCAAATTTTTTCCTTTAGCCACACACGCTTAAACGCGCCTCTCCCCGTAGATCTCGGTCAACACTAAACCCTTTTAAACCCTAAGGTTGGTTTGGCGAGCTCCTCCCCCTTTCCCTCCCCCTTTGGGTCGCTTTTGGTTGGGGCTTTTTGAAGAAGAAAACGTAGGATTTTGAAATTTTGATCAGCGAACTAGAAATCGTGGTCTTTTCTGACTCATAACGGTGCGAAAAAAAGGTTTGCTTGTACTTTCTTTTTCTGCTTTCCTCCTATCCTCTCGTCCCCCCCACCCTTCCGTCTTTTTTTTTTTTCTCCTTTCTCACACTTATTTCCCCCCCCATCTCTTCTTTTTTTTTAAACGCTCTACCTCTCTCTTTTTGCTCTTATTTTTTTCTCTGTCTCTGTCGTCTGTCTGTCCTCGCCTCTCTCTTTGTGTTTGTCCCTCCTCAGCCGTTTTTTTTTTTTTTTTTGGGGGGTTTATTTTTTCATCAAATTACTTTTTTTTCCTTTATGTTACAACATTTAACCATCGTCATGGACAAAAGTATACACTCACACAACAACACACACACACACACTACCATCACAAACAGAAAAAAAAACGACATATAAGCACAAAAAAAGGAGAAGGCGCTCGATTGAAGATGGGGCAGTTCAGGGGATCTTCTTACTCAAAAAAAATTTGGGCTGTTTTTTAACCGTCTTTCTAGATAAATTTTAGCACAAAACCCTGCCCGGGTTCCCCAAGGACCCCCAATCACGAGCCTCCCTCAGGGGGGGGCGGGCAGATGCTGCTTCCTTCGCGCTCCTCCCCCCTTTGGAAAGGGACAGTACGACTGCATTCGCTTTGCAATTCATGACCAAACTTGCAAAACGATTACTAAAAATCTATAAAAATTGAGGGTTTAAATGGCTCACTAAAAACCGCCTACTTAGAATTGCTGGACTCAATTCCTCTCTCTCTCTCTCTCCTCTCTGTTTTAAAACGTCGGGCTATCCATTAAAAAAGGATTCTATGTCAATAAATTTTTCCTGCTAAGAGATATTCAAAGCATATTAATTTAAGTTAATTTAAATAATTTATTTACCACCCTGGATATCTGCTCGGCGGGGGCAATCAGTTACATTTTTACATATATCTAATTTGTCAGTAGTCTGAACTACTGTAGTTGTACAGGAAATTAAAAAAAAAATATACATCATACAAAAATTATTATTTTTCTATGCTTTTGCCAGGGTGTTTAAAACACTGTTTTTTCTTACGGTGTTTTACATAAAAATTTTGGGGGTATAGTACGAGTATATCTTCCAGTGTATCATATGAAATGAAATATTCACATGTAAATGTAAATGAATGAAATAAGGAGGTATCACCCCGTAGAGTGTTCACATAAAAAGCTACATTTTCCTCACACTTAACTATCTGAATTCTTTTAGTAGCACAAAGAGTAATTTTCTGGCCCCAAAAAGTTTCCATGGAATCTTGGAATCTCTGCTTATAAGTAGCCTATAACATGTTCCATCGGCTTTTCTCACGTAAAAGAAACCAGTCTGTGTCTTGGTCTCGAAAGGGGAGGGGCATAAGGGACCTCGAAAGGGCTGGGTATAAGGGGCCTGGGTTTAAAAAAAGATTGACCTTTTTTCCAAAGTGGACTTGCCAAAAACGGAAAAAATAGGATAATGATCGAAACTCAGCTCATAAAAGAAAAATGTCTCGTGTGATCTCTATTACGCAAGTGAAGAAACTGGTGGCTAAGCAACACACGTATTCACCACACGCACAAAAAACCTCTATTTGATTGGGAAATGGTTACCTTACTATTCTTTTAAGGCTGCTAATGGGCACAGCAAAATTGGATCGGAAAATTTTTTTACACCTACTATTGACTTTTGTCATTTTTAAAAACGTTTTAAAACTTTGGGAACAGAACTTTAAATAGATACACCCGGGGGGAAGAGAGAGAGAGAGAGAGAGAAGAGAGAGAGAGGGAAGAGAGAAGAGAGAAAAAGCATTGTAAATTGTGACGTCACCCAAACTTGGTATTTTTTGCACCGTTTTCAGGGGATCAATTGTGAAATATCCGTTTTGTGAACTGCAAAGCGTCCCCCAAACCTCTCAGGAAGGAAGTCGAAGGGGAACAGCACGCCCCCCCCTTCGAGGGGGCCGGATTGGGGGTCACTTGTCAATACTGGTACGGGCGTTTTGCATAAAAGATCACGCGAAACACGAGGTAAAAAACCCCAAATTTTTGACGTAAAAACCTTTTACCCTCTTTTGGGCTTATGCTTCTCTTTTCTCTCTCTTTCTCCTTTTTCCCCCTCTTTTTCCCCCCTCTCTCTCCTCCTCTCTCTTTCTCTCTCTCTCTTTTTCTCTTTTCTCTCTCTCTCCCTCTCCCTCTCTCCCCTTCCTCTCTCTCTTCCCTCTTCCCCCTATAATTTTTTTTTTTTTCCCTTTTTTTTTTTTTTTTTATTATTATATTTCTTTTTTTTTTTTAAAAATTTTTTTTTTTTAAATTTTAAAAAAAATCCCCCCCCCCCCCCCCTCCAACCCCCCCCCCCCCCACCCTCTCTTTTTTTAAAATTTTTATTTTTAATTTCTCTTTAAAAATTTTTTTGTTCTTTTCTTTTTTTCCATTCCCAAATTCCCTTTCTTCAACTCCTCCCCTCATAAATCTCTCCCCTTTTAAAATTTTAAAAACATATTTTTTTCTTTTTTTTTCTTTCTTTTTGTTTTTTTTAATTTAATGATGTCTTTATTTTTTTTTTTTTTTTTTTAATTTTTTATGTATAAAAAAAAGGAAAAAAAATTTTTTTTGTTTTTTTTAAATTTTTTTTTTTTTTATTATTTTTTATTTTTTTTTTTTTTTGTTTTCGTTTTTTTTTTTTTTTTAGTTTAAAAAATTTATTTTTTTTTTTATATATATATATATATATATATATATATTTTATACAATAATTTTTATATATATTATATATATATATGTATATTTAATATATATGTATTTTTAATTATATAAATTATAATAAATAATAATATATAAATATATATATATAATAAAATTAATATATATAAATAATGCACACGCACATACACGCCCCACATACCAACACGACACACACCACACACCACATTACATATATATTATAAAAATTTATAAATATATATATATATATATATACATACATATATAAAATAAATATATATATAGTATAACTTTAATATACATATAATATTAAAAACCCTATACAACATAAACTTAATACATTCATACATGAAAACAAACAGCTACAAAACCTCTCTCTTTTTAAATATTATGTATACAATACTTTAATATTTTTAATATATACATAATATATTTAAAGAGAGAAGGTCTGTATCAGTTTTTTGTATTTATGAATTATAAAAAGAGTATTATGATGTTACTTTAATATATAAAAAATATATTAATATATTTTATATAAATATCATGATTTTTATATATATTAGTAAAAATACATACATGCTTATTATGTATGCATGTATTGTGTGTAGTTATATATGTATAAAATTATATAGAAATTGTAATAATTTATATATTTTATTATATTATATATATATATATATATATAAATATATAAAAATTATTGTTTGTGTGTGTGTGTGTGTGTGTGTTGTGTTGTGTGTGTGGGTGTGTGGTGTTTTGTGGGGTGGTGTTTTGGTGTGGGGGTGGTGTGTGGTGTTCGTACGTGTGTTGGCATATAAAATATATATATATAATATTATATAATTTTATAAATATAAATATATTATTTATATGTATGTATTATATATGTATATTAAAAATTATATATATAAAATTTATATATATATATAATTAAAATTTATATATTAATTATATATATATATATATACACACACACAGGTAAAGGGGAAAGGGGGTGAGGTAAAAAGAATTTAAATAGTTGGAAAAGAGAAGGGCGATAAAAACTTGGGCCCCTTTTTTTACGCTGTTTTCATGTGATCTATTTGTGCAATACTGCCGGTGAGTTGCAAAAGCTACCACAATCAGGGTCCCTTCAGGGGGAGGAGGACCTCGAAGGCAAAAAAAGCATCTGCCCGCCCCTTTCCGAGGGGGGCTTGTGTTTGGGGGTCATTTTGGCAAAACGCGGGCGCGGCTTCTATTGCCAATTGTCACGCGAAAGGGGCAAAAAAAATCCCAAATTTGTATGACGTTAAAAGAACTCGTGGACTGGCTGCCTCTTCTGTCGGCTCCAAGTGTGCCTTCTCTCTCTCTTTCTCTCTGTCTCTCTCTCTCTTTCACTCTTTTTCTTTCCCCCGTCTCTCTTCTTTTTATTTTATATTAAATAATTTTTTTTTTAAAAATTATTATATATATATATTATATATATATAATAATAAAATATATATTATAATATATATACTACGCAATCTTTTAGATTTTTTTCCCCCCCCCCCGTTTCTCTCTTTCTCTGTCTCATTCTTTTTTTTTTTTCCCTTTATTCCTTTTTGTCTGATCTGTTCTGTTTCCTTTTTTTTTACTATTAATAAAAATGGGTCCAATTTTTATAAAAATTTTTTTCGGGATATCCAATTTGGGTATTTCATCTCAATAAAAATTTCCCGTAAAAAGAGATAATTTAAAATTTATCAAGTTAGGTTTAAGTTAAGTAAGTTTATTTACCACCCTGGCTATCTGCTCAGGCGTGGCAATCATGATTACAGTTTACATATATCTGACATTGTACAGTAGTCTGTAACTACTGTAGTTGTACAAGGTAAATATAAATATAAATCATACATCATACAAAAATTATTACTTACATATGCTTTTGCCACTGTGTTTGAATAACACTGTTATTTGCATACGGGAGTTATCACATAGTAAATTTAGGGTATAGTACGAGTATATCTTCCAATGTATCAGATGAAATGAAATATTCACATTGTTCTTCATACCTCATGTTAGGTGATCTGAAAGGCTGTATCACATGACATTCCGAGATATATGCTCAAGCGTCGCTTTTCTTCGTTACACAGTTTACATCTAGATTCATCTGCACTTCTTGCACCGTGCAGTTGCTAGTACATTCTGTAACTTAAACATATTCTGGCAATAACTACGTCACACTGTCTGGTTTGACTTCGGTGCCACCCATAGGAAGGCTGCCATCCTATACTGATCGTAGTGCCTTATGGTACAGCTTTCAGGCCTTTGAGTGTTAATCAGATCTACTAGTTCTTCCTTATGAGAACTTTTCATATATGTGCAACCCTAGCAAGAGGCATCCCAAGATCTATGTTCACAATATCCTTGCTGCAGGCTTCTTTCGCCAATTTGTCTACGTGGTCGTGCTTGCGTATGCCAACATGAGATGGTATCCATACAACTGAATGTTGAAATTACGCTCTGTTGCATAGTTACGTTACGCTTAATGCAACTCACAATTTCTTCATTGCCACCTGTTTTGAAAGAATTTAGCGTCCGAAGAGCACTTTGAGAGTCACAGAAAACTACTCCAGAGCCCCTAGACATTAAGAATTCCTGCCAGCTCCGTTTGTGTAGTGCTGGCCCAGTTTGTATTCTCATATTAACTGATGTTGTAGTAAGCCATTTTTGTATACAGCGCAAGCACAACCAGCTTGTATCCAGACTGTACGGATCCGTCGGCGTAACACTCATATGCATCATCACCCATAGATTCTGTGTGTTCCGTTAACCGTTGCTAGGCAATTTGTTTCAACACCACATGTATGCCCCTGTTTTTTTTGTGTAGACATGTAAGGTGCACGTCAATGTGAATTTGTCCATGGTGGAATGGAGTT
>NC_051388.1:29828155-29838155 GCF_015228065.2 Penaeus monodon | reverse complement strand
CGCTGCTGATGTTGCCCCAGAGAGAGGGGGATGGCAAGCTGAAGGGCCTACAGTCAACCTGCAGGGTTCCCGAGTGCTTTGCCAAATTGGTGGCTATCAGAACTGGATGTGCAACCCCCTCTCCCAGTCCGAATAATGATGGTCGTCAACTAAACAGGACCCACAGCCCACCTTGCTTACGAGATTTGGAGGGACGTTTGCCCTCCCTTAGCAACACATCTTGGATGCCTGCCATAGGTTCTTTGGGGGATAAAGCTGCCTCGCCATAGCCCAAAAACTCCGGGGAAAAAGGGGGGGCAGGAGTTGTAGGGAAACCGGGCATGATTCCGTACTATGGGTTTCCCTGCTCCTCCTCTATCGCTTCACATCACCATAAACATAAACAGAAACACAACCACACCCCACAAAAACCACACCCCACAACCACACCACACACCACACCACACACACACACCACACACACCACCTATTGTGGTGTGTTTTGTGTGTGTGTTTTAAAAGGGTAATAGAAGATAAAGATATTTTTTAATAAAAATATACATATATGCAAAGTCATGTCACACACACACTTATAGGTGGTGTATATATTATATTATATAATATTAATTATATATATGTTTAAAAAATATATATATATATATATACATTGTAAGTTAGCATTTCAATTAAAAAGAAAAAGAAAAAGGTAAATGAAAATTTAAAAAAAATTTATATTTTAAAGTAGAATACCGACGGGTATTGAAACTGGGTTTTTTTTATTTCAAGCAGTTTGGTTGCTTAATAGCCCAGGCCTATTGTAGAGGTTTGGAGGAAAAATTCTACTTTTTATATTTTTATTTATAAATTTTTAATGGTATTTTTTGTAAATTGTTGCTTTAAAGGGGGTTTTATTACTTTAAAAAAATTTATATGACCTTGGTACATTTGTTACATTTCACTTTTTGTGCAGGAAGATATGTAGAACATAAAGACATTGTTTTTCATCATTATGGAAAAAAGGGAGGGCATAAAGGTTTTTTTTTCGCCAAAATCCTTGAAGTTTTCATCCAGTAAAAAAATTCCAAAAAAAAAGGGGCGAAGACGCAGACACACCACAACACACCACACACACACACACACACACCAACACCCCACCCCCACCAAACACAATATATATATTTTAATATATAATATAATATAATATATATATAATAATTTTTTATAAAATTTTGATAAACATAACATATCTATCTACCATCTTTTATATATTATCTATCTATTTTTCTCTCTCTCTTTACCACTGTACTAGCCCCCGGGCTATTTTGGTTAACGTGTGGGCCTCCTCCGAGGGTCGGCGGTTCGCGCCCCGCAACGGGCGGAGAATTCCCCCCTGCCCCCCGGAGGTTATTGCTGTGGCTGGGACCACGGCGGCAAGGACTCGGCCCGCCGGTCACAGCGCTCACACACTGAGAAAAATAAAGCAGACAATATGTCCCCAAAAAGAATCCATTTTATAAAAATGAATAAAACCAAAAACTCTCTCGTCTCTGTCTCTCTCTCCTCCGCTCTCTCTCTCTTCTCTCTTTTCTCTCCTCTCTCCCTTCTCCTCTCTATTCTCTTTTCCCCTTTAAAATATATATATATATATATATTTTAAATTAGTTGTGTTGTTCCACACCCCCACACACAACACACACACACACACCACACACACCACACACCAACACACACCACACACACACACAACACAAAAAACACCCCACACACACCCACACTGGGATACCTTGATGTTAAAAATCCACAAAACCAGTCGGTTAATATATGTGACCCGGGTTTTACCTTACATTTTATTATCCAACCTATTTTCCTACGTTTAAAAAGGGTGTCTTTTTGGGCTCTCTTCCCGCCCTCTTGACGGATAAATGTTTTGGCGTTCGTAAAAAGGTTTACTGTTAACCATAGTTAGAGAGGCAAAATCAATAACACGTTCTCCATCCTCTTTTCCCTCGCCAAAAACACATCCCTCCGTGCACTCAGCTGAAACACCCTCTCCCACTCCAACCCATAACACTTCTTTCTTTTCAAAACCCTTTTCTAAAATTTCGTTGTAGTTTTGCCAAAACTCATCCTTTTCTCTGGGTGCAACCCGTCGGGGGGTACACACAAAAACTTTAAATCTCAAACCCCCTCAAGACCCAACTTTTCCAAAAAATTCTTCACACACTTATATATAATATATATAAAAATATATATATATAATATATAAATATATATATAATTCATAAAATTATATATAAAACAACTGTATTATTGCATATATTACATATAATAAAACAGATAATAGATATAAAAATAGATAAATTATAAAAAGTTTTTAATTTTAAAATGCATAATGCACCACTCACAACACACGCACGCACACCACACCACACCACCCACACACCAAACACACACCACACACACACACACACCCCACACAAAACCACATATATATATATATATTTATATAATTATATATATAATATAATATAATTGATGATATTTTTGGTGTGTAAAAATTTATATATATATGTTTTATATAAATTTATATTTTATTAAAAATTTATTATATTATATATATATATATATTATATTGATTTATAAAATTATAATACATATATTATATATATTATATAAATAATTTATATATATAATATATATAATATATATTTCTATATAACAATATATTACAATTACAAAACTGTATATTTTTGCAAAATATATATATATATATTATATTTTATAATATCTATATTTTATATATAATATATATATATATATTACATCATATAGACCTATAGTAGATAATATAATAGATAGATGAATATTTAAAAGATAGTTTTTTATATAATGTATATAGCACACACAAACACCCAACCCACACAAAAACTTTTGGGGTTTATTATATTATATTATTATAAATATTTATAATAATATATATATATTATTGTTTTAAAATTGTATTATTGTGTACACACACACCCACACACACACAAACACACACACCACACACAAAACCACCAATATAATATTATATATTAATATTATTATAATATATAATATATAATATAATTACACCATATATATTATATATTACATAAAATTATATAATTATATAATTAAAATTTTTTCCTATTTTAATATTTTTATTTTTATATATTTGTATGTTCTGTGTGTTGTGTGTGGGTCTGTGTGTGGTGTGTGTGTGTGTGTTTTGGGGTTGTGTGTGGGGTGTACCTATAAAAATACCACACCACCCACACACCACCCCAAATATGTTTTAAAAAATTTAATTATATTAAAAAATTATTATATATTATTTATTATAAATTTATATTATAACATTAAATAACACCCACTTTAATTATTTTGTCTTTTTTTAGAACTCCCCGGGAGAACATGTTTTACTCTAAAACGTTAAAAAGGTTTCTTTTAAATATTTGGAATGCCCTACGCGCAGGGATTTCCATAAATCGAATGGCTTACTTCCCTTTTTGCTTAAAACATTCCAGATACCCCAATTGGTTTGATTGTTAAAAGAGGAGGCAGCGGGGAAGTGTGGGGGCAGGAAAGGCAAGGGGACAGGCTCACGAAGCTGCTCGTGTACCCATCACCGGGCGAGGTAACCTGGCTGTAATGGCAGACCCGTGCATGACTCCAAGGGCACCGAAACCTCGTCACCCCAGGGGGGCCTCACGCAGTTTTTTTCACATTTCGTCATGTTCTATCATTTAGGGGACTGTTTGCATTACTTTCATACTTTAACAAAAAAAAAAATAAACTACATATAAAAAAATAAATTATAAATAAATAAAAAACACACACCCACACAACACACACACACACCACAAACCACACCTATATATATAATATATATATTATAATATTATAATATATATATATATTATAATATTATAACAACACACAATATATACAATATATATAAAATTAAAATTATTAATTATAATATATATATATATTATTATATATATTTTTTTTTTATTGCAATAAATTTTCTATGCTTTAAATTTCAAACTTTTTTTGAAATTTGCGCATGAGCCATCCCCACTTGTTTCAAATTGTTTGAATTTCTCAAAACCCCAAATCCCAGGCCCTGGGTTGTCTCTTCTCTGTCCCACCCTTTTCCGTTAATCATGTTATGACACTGTCCCCCTGTGTATATTTGGTGGTACACCCACTCATTCCGAGCAAGAGCAAAGAGAGTCACAGCCCCAAAAGATAATAATCTGGTAGGAAGAGTGGTCCAGTTTGGAATTTTTTGACAGAGTTCCTTCAAATCGGGGAAAGGCCGGGGCTATATACGCAGGGTGGCTTAAAAGGAATAGAGCAAGTGAAATCTCAAAAAAAATTCCTACCCTAATATAAAAAAAAGACTATGAAAATGTGAAACCCAGCAAGGGAAACTGTATATCTGGTTTTAGATGGTAACATAAAAAACGACCTATTGATGGTTACATGACAACCCTCAATGCCTTATTTATCTGGGGATCAATAGACTTAGGGGCCAGCCTCATCATCATACTAAAAGACTCTAAATTCAGCAATTCAGAAGTGAAAGGAAAATTGGTTACTAGCGGGGCTTTGTGAAGAAAATGCAGCCATGTAAACAAAGGAAAAGCTTTTTAGAACAAGGAAAGGGAACAAAAGTTTGGGGACCTACGGTGTACTGCACCATTCTAATTTTACTCTGATCGGGAAAATTTGGCAATTTTTAAAAGAGCATTTGTGCATTGTAAATCATTAGAAACAATCATTATGCTTCGCACGATACCCCCCCGGGAAAGGTGGCCACGCCTTGTTATCCCCCAATCTAAAGGGAATACCATGTGTACTATCTAAAGTATACATAAGAATTCCCCATTCATAAAATTTTTGAAGCTATGGGGAAGCGATGATGTCGAGTTAGAGACCAAACTTAACACTGAAGGGGTTATCCGATTAGAACCAATTGCGGGGGGGTTTTGGACAAAGTACAGTGTAAAGTAACGGCAAGCATGGAAATATGAAATAAATTATTCTTAACTTCATACAGTGACAGATTTTCAGAAACTAACTCTGTGAAAAAGGTTTTGGCCAAGTCATAACAAAAAGCTCATCGTTTTTGCAAACCCTGATTTATCCTTATTTTTCAAAGAAACGCTTAGTGCAGAAGTATCATGCAATGGCCTATCCAAGAAAGGTTTCCCTCACTTTTCCCAGTCAATAAAATTTCAACCCAAAATCGGCTCTTTTCATGAAAAAAATTACCGTTCTGGCCCAAAGTGCATGTCAGTGTTCGATGGTGGAGGTCACATTCAGATGTGTTCAGCAGCAAACAACTACTTTTTTGTGCATTTCATCAGGGTTGAGATTTTTTTTCAAGCTGATGAAAAACCCAAAAAATTGGTGTTTTGTTTTAATCATGAAGCACACAAAAGGGATCGAAGCAAAAAACAACCAACTTTATGGTCATAAAAAAACTTATAATTGTTATCAGACTACTTTTCAAAGAAGGGGAAAAACTTTTAAGAACGTTTTTTTTTAGTATAAAATTCAATAGCTTTTGATCTGAAATACAGGCTATAATAATTTTTGAATTTTCCTTTTTTTATTAATACAAAACATAATATAATATATATTATATAATTATAATATTAATTCTATATATTTATATATATATATATTATAAAAATATATTTTTATATATATATATATATATATATATATATATATATATATATATTATTATATAAAATATCTTATATTTACATCATCATCATTCAAGGGGGTAACGCGAGGGGGCAGGACCCCATCCCCCCTTCCCTTTCACCCCGAGGATTTTCCCCGAGGTGAGTCCCAGGCACCCCCGGCCCTCTTAATTCCTCGCGACAGGGTCTCGTAGCTGCCCCAACCAGATCTCCTGGGTCGTCCCACAGGTCTCCTCCACCCAGGGTTTGTCTTTCAAAGACAACCTGTTGGGCAGGGTTTTTCCACAGGGGACGAGTAAGTGCCCCTATACCCGAGTTTGGCGATCCCCCCCATTTTGCAAGTAACAGGTCCCATGCCAGTCCACGGTTAACCCCGGGTTGGACACTTGGTCCCACCCAATGTACCCCCTGATCCGGTGAAGGGGCTTTTTACAAAAGGGATCAAAACGGGCTCCAAAAACACTGGATCGTCCAGGTTTTCCCTTTCCATTTGAGCCAAACTGGGAGATCCGGCCCTTTAAAAAACGCAACTTGGTTCTTCGCATACTACCGACATTTCCCAAAAGTTTGTGATCAGTTTAGGCTCCCGTTGCCAGACCCCTCCATCAACTACTTCTTGGTCCCCACAGCCGGGATATGGGCTACGCACCAATGTTGTAAAACTCCTGTCTTCAATACTCGCCGAAACAGGATGACGAAAGGGTTCACCTAAAAAGGCCCCCAAAGTCCCGAACTTGGGCTGGTCCGGGGACCCTAGGGCCCAGAGGCTTCGCCTATTTTTTAAATGATCAAGACCGCCACCTGACTCCTGGATCAGATGGATAGCAACATCGTCGGCAGTATCAAGGTCTGAGGCCTTGATTTGCCTGTGCTGCTCCAGCTGACTTTCTATAGCTCTGCCCCTTACCCCGTCCATACAGGTATTTAAAAAATGTTGGGGCGGAACGCCTTCCCACCCCTGAATTAAAAGGGAAAAAGTCTGACAGACCCCCACCACACTTTTGCCTTTTTATACCAGTATAAAGTTGCTATTAGGCCATAAACTGTGTCGGAATTCCCCCGGTCTCGGATCTCCCACAGCGTTCCCGATGCACCGAGTCAAACGCTTTCTTAGGTCGATGTAGGTTGCAAGCAAACCCCCGCCAAAAGCACATTGGGGGTTCCACAATTTAATCGAAGCGCTATATATGGCTATTGTGTACTTGCCAGGAGTAAATCCCGACTGCTCCCGTCTCCGTTTCGTAGAAGGGGCAGAACCCGCCTGATCTGAGCAGTGTAATGCCACAGTAGTTGCTCAATCCCAACGACCCCTTTCCTTCCAAAGGGATACCACACCTCAAGATCAGGGGGGAAAGGTACCAGACGCCAGATGGGGTCGGATGTTGCAGGCCCCCCAGCCACCTAGCCTTTTCAGTTCACAGGGAATCACTTCCTGCAGCTTTTTCCCACTCCCTTTAGCTTTGGGAAAAGCCATCCTAAACCTTGTTAGAGTAGGGGAATTTTCTCGTGGGGGGTGGGTCGGGACATGCACGAGCAAAAGCTTGAAACCCCGCAACTGTTTGGAGGGTTACCTGGTACAACTGTTCAAAATACTCACCCAACTTCACGAACCCCAACAGTCTGAGTATCTTCCCTCCACTGATCGGGCTGCGTCATCTGGAGGGGGGCTTTGAGTTTTAATTTTTTCAGGGGTTTTAGGCAGGGCGAAGGTCATTTTCCAAAATGGCCTTCAACCTCCCAGCAAGATTCCTGATGACTGTTCCTTGTCCCTTCTCACAGTTACCGAGCCCTAAAAGCAAGACGCACACGTTCAGTGGCCCCTAAAGTCTCCGGGAATGGAAATTTTGCCTTTCCCCCGGGGTTACGCCAATGGACTCCTGAAAGCTTCGGTGTTACCAGAGCAATGGGTCCGTCAGGTTTTCAAGTTTAGTGAAACGGTCGAGACTCCCTGGTGAACCCCGGTCACACTCCTCTCCCTTTGTCGGTCCAGGTGAAACCTTGGGTTGCCATGGGGGGATGGGAGTTTTTTAAGTGGCCTGAGGCAACCCCAAACCCCCTTGGGGGCAGTCCACAAACTCGGCCTCCAGTAACTTGCATTTTTGGAGGATCCTCCATTAGTGCTAACAAAAATTTGGTCGATCTCCTTTGGGCCCCGCCTGTATTGCTGTACCATGTCCACATGGGGGGTTGGAGCCGGGCCCCGGGGCCGAGACCTCATTTCTGGGACTGCAAGGGGGCTATTTTTCCCCTGTGGGATCAGCTCCCGAGCCATGGGGCCCACAGACTCTCTAGCCAGCTTGGCCCATACCGGTACCCCATTGAATCGCCCAGAACAAAGCAATATCTCACCGGGGCAATTGTCCCGCCACAATGCGAGGGCATAGAAGCCTCTTTCACACATTTTTACATTCATCGGTAGGGGCTGGGAGGCTAGGCTACACCCTGGGGGTGGGCCTGCTGCCCCGACCAAGTCGGGGTACCCACCCAACTGATCTGTGCTACCGGCACCCCCTCAACTCCCATCGCTTCAATTCCCCCCATAGCAGAGGGGAACCGCCACCTGCCGCAAAGGGGGAATGTTCCAAGCGCCTACCCAAAACACCAAGAGGTTAAAATTCGTGTGGCATCCGGGTACACGCCACCTCTGCGGCCCCGCCACGTCCTCCAAATGAATAAATAAAAAAAAAAATTATACATACATATTTATATATTAAAATATTATAATTTATATAAAATTATAATATATAAAATATATATATATATTTTTTTAAAGACACACACACACACACACCACACCAAAAACCACCCAAAAATACATCATACATAAAAATATATAATAATATAATATTTATAATATAATATTATATTTTGAGATATGTTAAAAAGAAGAGAGAGAGAAAGAGAGGAGAGAGGAAGAGAAAGAGAGAGGAGAGAGAGAAGGGAAAGGGAGGAGAGAGAGGAAGAGAGAGAAGGAGTTGCAAAAGATAAACAAGGTAAAAAAAATAAGAGCGAGGATATTAAGCTAAAATCATTTTATAATTCACCCCTACCTTGCTTGGGGGGCTGGATAGGGAAAGAAACACTAAATTAAAAGAGGATCGGAGTGGGGAATTCCTAGGGATTTAAAAAAACTATTATGTTGTTTGTGCTGCAAAGACAAAAGTGAACTTAATTTTGGGGGAATTTTTTTGTAGGATAATAATTTTAATTGTTTTCTAATTTTAAAATTAAATTTTCCACTACGTTTTGCATAATGGACCCCTTTTAAAAATGGGGTACCAAAAAGGTTTTTTAAACTTTACACAGTAATTTTTTTTAATTTTAGCAAATAATTGATGAAAGATTTTTTTAAACATTTCCACATGAAAAAAGGGACCAAGTGTACACATATTTAAATTTTAGTGGGGAAAATTTTTTTACTATTGATTTTGTATATGTATGGGGTATAGCTGGAAAGGAACCCAAAGGCCCCGTGAAGGTTGGGGTTGCGGTAAAAAAGTAGTAGGAAAAAGGCCCCCTTCATTAATGCAACAGTTTTTTTTTCAAAAAAAAAAAGGGAATGGGTGTTTTGTTTTTCGTAAATGAATTTGTACGTGAGTGTTTGGAGTTTTTGGGGGATTCGCAAAGATTTACGGGCGGAGTCTAAAAGAACGGGTATTATCAATGGTCGTCGTACAAAAGGTACGGCACAACTAATCATTTATTTTCATGTGGACATGAATGCATTTGGGGTAGGGGGGTCCCGTGGAGAACGCAAAAAAACCCGCTTTTTGGGTATATATTTGGTTTTTGGGAAGTGGGGGGTATCTGTGGGGTTTATGAAAAGGGAAAATTTGTAAAAGTGGGTCATCATATCGAAACCGCCAGGGGATTTTTTAAAGTTAAGCTTAATTACATTTGCAATAAAAAGGGGTTTTTTTTATAGTATGCTAATGGTAGGTGAGGGAGAGATGATGGGTACAAGAAATTTTGCGTGTTTAGTTGAAGGTGCCCAAAATATCAAGTGGAAAATTTTGGTTTGTGCACTTTAGGGGCCATAAAATTCAGGTCGGGAACCGTTTTTGACAAGAGTTTTAAGTATTTCGTTTATAGATATGATTTGATGGACAGTAGTCTTTTTAGTTTGGAACTGCAGTAGTGACCCAAAATGTTTCTGTATTGAAAATATTTAGGGGGGTGTTGGTAGCCAAATTTTAATGAGTGACGACCCACGAGTCAGGTTTGGGATTATTTTGGGTGTTTGGTGATTTTTGGAAAAAATAATTTTGTTTTAG
>NC_051388.1:29810655-29815655 GCF_015228065.2 Penaeus monodon | reverse complement strand
CTTTTAGCCACGAGGATTCCCCGAGGTGAGTCTCCCGGCAGGGGCCCCCGGCCCATCTTAATTCCTCCGACAGGGGCTCGTAGAGCTGCCCCAAACCAAGATTTCCCGGGGTTTGTCCCCCAGGTCTCCTCCAACCCCGGGGGGGGTCTTGCAGAGAGACAAAAATTGAGGGCAGGGTTGTCCACAGGGAGACGAGTAAAGTGCCCCTATAAACCTGAGTTGGGGATTCCCCCATTTTGCAAGTAACAGGTTTAAAAGCCAGTCCACGGGTAAAACCCGGTTGGACACGTTTGGGCTACAAGGTTTCCCAATTTATCCGGTGAAAGGGGCTTTTTACAAAAGGGATCAAGACGGACTCAAAAACAATGGGGTAGCTCCAGGTTCGCTTTTCCCTAGAGCCCAAAAAAGGCCCGGATCAAGGCCCTTTAAGACACCGCAAACCCTTTGGGTTTTTCCGCATAGCTACCGGGCATTTCCAAAAAAAAAAGTTTGTTTAAAGTTTAGGGGTACTGTTGCCAGACCCAACCATCAACTGAATTTTTGGTTTTGACAGCCGGGGATATGGACTACGCTACCAATGTATGTTAAACTCTCTTTAACTTCAAGTATCGCCGCAAACAGGATCGACGAACGGGGTTTACCTTAAAAAGGCCCCCAAAAATCCTGAAAACTTTTTTTTTGGTCCCGGGACCTCTAGGCCCAGAGGCTTCGCCTAATGTTAAAAGATCAAGAGCCGCCACCGTGACTTTCCCTTTGGGTCAGAAAAGGATAGAACATCGTCGGCAGTATTTAAGGTTTTGGGGGCCTTGATATTGCCCAGTGCTGCTCCCCGCTGCTTTGGCTAGTAGCTTCCCCTTAACCCCGTCCCTTTTCAGGTTTGAAAAAAATGTTGGGGCGGGGCAAGCCTTGCTCACCCCCAATTAAATGGGAAGAAGTTTGGGCCCGACCCCCACCACACTTAAAGCACTTAGTAACCCGTATAAAGTTGCTAAATTTGGCCAAAAAATCTGTGTCCCGGAAAATTCCCCCCCAGTCCGGATCTCCCACAGCGATTCCATGCACCGAGTCAAACGCTTTTTTGAGGCCCCATGTAGGGTTTCAAGCAACCCGCGACCAAAAGCAAATTTGGGGGTTCCCCCCCAAAAATCGAAGCGCTAGTAATGGTTATTGGTACTTGCCAGGAAATAAATCCCGACTGCTCCGTCTCCGTTTCAGAAAAAAGGGGGGGGAGAACCTTGGGCCCGGTTGGGGCAGTGTAATGCCACAGTAAATTGCTTTCAATCCCAACGATCCCCTTTTCCTTCCAGAGGGGGGTGACCACACCCTCAGAGATCAGGGGGAATGGTTTCCCCGGGCTGCCAAATGGGGTCAGGAATTGGGAGGCCCGAGCCCACATAGCCTTTAGCCCGTTCAGAGGGAAAATCACATATTTCCTCCGCTTTCCCACTCCCTTTAGCTTTGGGAAAACGGGCCCTCCCAAACCCCTTTTTGAAATAGGAATTTATCCCGGTGGGGGGATCCGGGAAAATTCACTGAGACAAGCTTGAAACCCAAACTAAATGTTGGAGGGTTACCTGGTTTTAAAATGTTCAAAAAAACTCAGCCCAACGTTCACGAACCCCAACAGTTTGAGATGATCTCCCCTCCCGATCGGCTGCAGTCATCCCGGGAGGAGGGCTTTGAGGTTTTAGATTTTTCAGGGGTTTGAGGCAGGGGGGAAAGGGCATTTCCAAAAAATGGCCTTCAACCTCCTCAGCAAGATTCCTGATGAAACTGTTCCTTTTCCCTTCTCAGCAGTTACCGAGCCCCAAAGCAAGACCGGGCACGTTCAGTGGCCCCTTTAAAGTCTCCAGGGAGATGGAATTCTGCCTTCCTCGGGGTTTCGCCCCCTGGATCCTTTAAGCTTCGGTGTTACACAGAGCAATGGGTCCGGGCAGGTTTTTTCAAGTTTAGTGAATCGGTCAGAGGGTGCCATGGTGAACCCACGGCACACCCCCCTTTTCCCCTTTGTCGTCCCGGTGAAAAATCTTTGGGGGGGCCCCTGGAGGGATGGGGAGTTTTTAAGTGGACCTGCAGGGCCCGCCACAACCAGGGGCCCTTTGGGCCCGTCCACAGAAATCGGGACTCCCGTAAACCTTTCAGTTTTGGAGGATCCTCCATTATGTTTCTAAAAAAGGGGTTTTGGGCGATCTCCCCTTTGGGCCCCGACCTGTTTTTGGGTTTTACCATGTCCAGCGATGGGGGGGGGAGGGTCCCGGGCCAGAGACCTCATTTTTTTGGGAACCCAGCAAGGAGGGTATTTCCCCTGTGGGATTTAGCTTTCCCCAGCCATGGGGGGCCCCAGACACTCATAGCCACTTTGGCCCCTACCCCGGTACCGCATTGAAGTCGCCCAGAACAAGGGGAATATCTCACCGGGGGGGAAATTTTCTGCCACAGATGCGAGGGCATGAAGCCTCCCTTTTAAACCCAATTTTTTCATTCATCGGTAAAGGGGGTGGGAGGCCTAGGCTACACCCTGGAGGGGTGGGGCCCCGCTGCGGGGGGGACCAGAAATCGGGTACCAAACCCCCAAATGATCTTTGCTAACCCCGGCAGCCCCCTCAATCCCAGTCGCTTTTAATTCCCCCGATAGCCGAGGGAACCGCTCACCCGCCGCAAAGGAAAGGGATGTTTTCCCAAACGGCCCCACCCAGAAAGCACGCCGGGGGGTAAACTTCGGGTGGTCATCCGGGGACACGCCACTCTGCGGCCCCCCCCGACGTCCTCCAAAGGGAAAAAATAAATAATAAAAATCCTTTTTTTTAATATCCAAAAATATATATATATATAATATATATTTTAAAATATATTTTAAAAAAATATTATAATATATAGATATAAAAATATATATTTTATATAATTTTAAAGACAAAAAAAAAAACACACACAACACACCACAAACAACAACCCTAATAAAAATATATAATATATTTTATATATATATTATATATATATATTTATATATTTAATATGTTAAGAGAGAGGAGAGAGAGAGAGAGAGAGGAAAAGGGGAAAAGGGGAGAGGAGAGAGAGGAGAAGAGAGAGACGAGAGAGGAGGAGGAGAGAAGAGAAAGAGGGAGAGAGAGAGAGAGAGAGGAGAGAGAGGGGGAGTTGAAAAAAGATAAGCAAGGTTAAAAAAAATAAGAGTGAGGATATGTAAGCAAAATCCTTATAGATTCACCCCTTTCCTTGTTGGAGCTAGGATAGGGAATGAATACACTAAATTAAAAAAGGGGTCGGAGTGGGAAAAATTTCCCAGGATTTTTAAAAAAAACTATTTATGTTTTAGTGCCCGCTAAAAAACAAAAGTGAACTTAATTTTTGGGGGAATATTTTGTAGGATATATAATTTTAATTTTTTTCTAATTTTAAAAAATTAATTCATTTCCCCTTTCGTTTTGCCCTTTTATGTGACCCCCCTTTTTTAAAAAAGGATAAAAATAGGTTTTTTTAAAAATTTTACACAGTAATTTGGAATTTAGCAAAAAATTTATGAAAAAATTTTTCTTTAAACTTCCCCCATGAAAAAAAGGGGCCAAGTGCTACACATATTTAAATTTTAGTGGTGATATTTTTTATATTGATTTTGTGTTGTATGGAGTATAGTGGAAAAGGAGACCCAAAGGGAAATGAAAAGGGTTTTTTGCGGTTAAAAAAGTAGTAGGAAAAAGGCCCCCTTCATTAATAGCAAACCCGTTTTTTTTTTTCCCCAAAAAAAAAAAAATAATTTTTTTGTTTCGTAAGTGAATTTGATAAAGTGAGGGGTTTGGAGTTTGGGCCGGGTTTTAGCATAAAAATGTACGGGACGGAGGCTGAAAAAAACGAGGTATTATCAATGGAATTTGTTTCGGTCCGGTACGGCACAACTCAAGTCATTTTTTTTCATGGGGGTACCCTGAATGCATTTGGGGTAGAGGGGGGCCAGGGAGAAAGCAAAAAAACCCCCTTTTTGGGTATATGTGGTTTGGGAAGTTTGGGGGTATCGGGGTTTATGAAAGGGAACATTAGTAAATGTGGGTCTTTCCCTATCGGGAAAATTCCCCTTTGGGGATTGTTTTAAAAGTTAAGGGATTTAATTACATTTTCCCAAAAAAAGGAGTTTTTTTTTAGTATGCTAATTTGGGAGGTTTAGGGAGAGATGATGGGTACAAGAAATTTTGCGTGTTATAGTTTAAGGTTTCCCAAAAATAAATCTAAGTGGAAAAATTTGGGGTTTTTTGCACTTTAGGGTAAAAACTTTCCAAGGGGGAACCGTTTGACAAGAAATTTTAAGTATTTTTGTTTATAGATGATGATTTGATGGTCCCGGGGGGGAGTCTTTTTTGTTTGGAAACTTACAGTAGTGACTCTAAAATGTTTTGCTTATTTTAAAAAAAATTTAGGGAGGTGTTTGGGAGCCGATTTGAATGAGTGACGACCCCCACCCAATTTAAAGGGTTTTGGGATTATTATGGGCTGTTTTGGGGATTTTTGGGAAAAAATAACCTAGGTTGGGGGTTAACCGAAACCAAAGATTTCAGGGTTTATCCTTTTTTTCTTCAGATACAAAGTTGTCAGAGAAAAAATTTTTATATTTTTTATATAAAAGATTTTTTGTGGTTTTGGGGTGTGTGTGTGTGTGTGGTGGGTGTGTGTGTGGTTTTATTCATTACATATATAATTTTGGTATAAAAATATTTATTTTTTGTTTATATTTTATTTTGTTTTTTAATTTTATGTATATTCAAAATGTAATAATATATAAATTATTTTTAAATATATATATTATATATATATAATAAAAATTTTATTATACAAAAATTTTTTTAAAATTTTTATTTTTTATTTTTTTATATTAAAAATATCATATATATGAATGATATATAACCCTACATATTTTAATTTTTATATATATTTTTATATTATATATATAAATATATATTATATATATATATATTATTTTATATATTGTGTGTGGG
>NC_051388.1:29792961-29797961 GCF_015228065.2 Penaeus monodon | reverse complement strand
AATGCTAGATGGCAGGTCGGAATTTATGCAGGCCCCAAGCCAATCGGTTCCCCTAGCCATTAGCAGTTCAGCAGGGATGATCTCATATGCTGCAGCTTTCCCAGTCTTCAGCTTGGCAACGCCCATCCTAACCTCTGTAGGGTAGGAGGTAGTTCTTCACGTGGGTGGGTATGGCACAGCCCATGAAAATCGGGTTTTTTGCATCCAAGCGAACTGTGGAGGGTTTCTACCCGTTTTATTACCGTATAGGTTGTGTATAATATTATATTATATCTATATATATATATATATTTAATATATATATATATATGTATGTTATATATACACATACGGAAAACACATCTATATAGATATATAAATCTATGAATATTTAACAAAGATATATATTCATATGTATTTATATTTAATATATATATATATAATATATATATATATATATATTATAGAGTATATATATATACATACTTATATAATTAATTATATATGTATACATATAAACGTATATTCTTCTTTAACGGTAGGTTGCATGTCTGAAGCCGGCCGCCTGGGGTCCACAGATGATATTAATTGTAGTTTTCATGTTGTGATTGCTCTTGAGTGTACGTGGTAGGGCTACCCAGTTTCCTTTACATGGAGAGTGCCGGGGTGGTACCTTTTTAGGTTAATTATTCTCTCTATTTTATCCGGATTTTGGGACCAGCACTTGACTTGGGCTGGCATTGGCACCCAGTGGCTAGGTATTTTTTGCAATCCAAAGTGAAGTTCCTTTGGCCCAAGGGAAACAACGCGCCGGTCGGTGACTCGAACCCTCGAATTAGATTACCGTCACGTGCGTTGACAGTTCTTGAGGCAGACGCTCTAACCCATCGGCCACCGCGGCCTTTATCAACGTATATACACATGCCATATAATCTATATTATAATATATATATATATATACTATATATATATATATATTACAATCTATACATAATATATAGATATGCTATAATATATATGCATATATATATATATTATATATAGGTGGGTGGCTTCACACGCAAGGTGATGTGAAGCGATGGTGTGGTAACCTAGATAGTGTTAAGGCTTGCATGCCTTCTTGCTGTGCAGCTTCCACATGGCTTAGCTCAGTGCTTCTAAAAAGGGAGCTAGCAGCTTTTGCAGAAGTATCCTCTGCCACGGTCACAGCCGCGGTGGCCAACCATAGGTAAAAACTGGGAACCTTGCGAGGTCCCAGGCTAAACTGTGGCGGATCTTGGAGCAGAGTCGGCCACAGAGGTACGGAACACCATGGCCCACCGGCGTGTGGACACGCTTCTGGCTCTGTACCAATCCTTGCCCCCCTAGCCACACTGGGTGGTAATGGGGGTGGCTTGGGAGAGGTGGGTCTGTAGCCCAGTCCTCCTCCACCCAAGAAGAAAGACCCACCCAGTCAAACGTCTAAAATAAATTAGTATGCTGGAAGTAGGGTTGTTTCCCTCCCCACCAACAAAGTAAGGTGGGGCTTCTGTGGGTCCAGACGGGAGGGCAAATGTCGCGGGGGGCGCAGGATTGGAACGAAGGTTACTTGTCCGTCTGCTCCTCGACAGGCGTCCATAACCACACAATGAGCTTGGGACAAAGCCCTCGGGAACCCCACCACAGGGTGGATGGGCGGTCCCACAGCCTGCCAACCCCCTTTACTTAGGGCAGTGTCAGCGGTGGGGGGTGGTGGCAGAGGTGGCATGCACCTGGACAGTGACACCCGAGGCTTATCCTCCAAGGCTTTTGCTTCCGGGTAGGCGGCACAGGGAACATCCGTCCTTGTAGAGGATGAGCAGTTGCCTCTGCTATCATGGGAATTGAGGGACTGGAGTTGAGATGGCTTCCCTCTTCGTCGGTGAGAAGACCTGCTCTTGCGGTACCGGCACGATCAAGGTGTGAGGGTGGGGTTTTACACCGACTTCTGGTCGGGCCGGCAGCGCTGCGTACACCTCCCAGGGGGTGTAGCCATAGAATCTCCAGCCGGACCTTCAGCCCTCGGTCAGGAAAGTAGTTGAGGTGACGGTGAACCAGCGATGAGCGTATTATGGCATTGAGGACTGAAAGCATCCCTTTGGTCATATCTCTTAAAATTGCTGTATACGCCTCTACCAATGTATGTTAAAATTGATGTGGAAAGAGGACGTTCTATGCACAAACTTCCGCATTCTGTGGCAGACAATTGCCCCGGCGAGATATTGGCATTGGTCTGGGTTGACTTCAATGCGGTTTTTTCCGGCTGTGGACACGATGGCTATGAGATGTCCTGTCGGCCCACCATGGCTCAGGAGCCTGATCACAGCAGAGAGAATAGCCTCTTCTATCTGGGACTTTGCTAGGTCCCAGAAAATGAGGATCTCTTGTCTCTTGGTTTTACCAGTGCTCCCAACCCGCATCGATGCGACATGGTACTAGCAATAGGGTACAGAGTTGGCCAAGGATATTGACACATTCTTGTTAGCACGTCGTGATGGAGTATACTCCAGAACTGCCAAGGGTTTACCTGAGTGCCAAGTTCGTGGCACTGATCAGTAGGCTGGTTGTGGCTACCTAAGGGGTCCACTTTCAAAACTCCCCAATCCCCTCCACGTGGCCACCCTAAGGTGTTTCACCCTGGATAGCTAAGGGAGGGGGAATGTGCCCGAGGTTTCATCATGGCAGTCTCAGACCAATCAGGAGTTCATTGGTGTATGCCACGGGCAAGGCAGAATTTCATCTCTCGGAGACATTAGAGGCCACTGAAGCGTGTTGCAAGGGCCGGGTTGAATGTGATCAAGTCTTGCGTCGCTCCATGGGCCATGGGCTCGGACACCTGATGAGAAGACAAGGAACAGTTCTCAGGAATCTTGCTGACGAGGTTGAAGGCCATTGTCTTGGTTTAAATGGACCTTGCTCTGCCTACCAAGCCCTGAGAAATCTGAAACTCTAAGGCCCTCCTCACAGATGACTGCCACAGTGCGATGCAGCGATATGGGGACAGATCATCTCAGATCCATGTTGGGGATTCGTGAACGTTGTGGTTGAGTATTTTGAAACAGTTGTACCAGGTCAGACCATCCAACAGTTAGCTTTGGATTGCAAGCTATGTCTCAGTGCATGTGCGGATCCACCCACCAGCGAGGAACTCTTCCTACTCTAACAGAGGTTCTAGGTTAGGATGGCGAATTTCCAAGCTGAAGAGTGGGAAACGCTAGAACTATCCTCTGCTGAACTGCTCTAAAGGCTAGGGGTGAACCTGTGGCTCGAGGCCTTGCATACAGTCCTGGACTGCCATTGCAGTTCTGGTACCATTCCCCCCTGGATCGGCTGAGGTGTGTGGTTTCATCCCTTATGGAAGGGAGAAAGAGGGATCGTTAGGATTGTCAGCAACTACTTGTGGCATTACATAAGCCCTCCTCACAGATGACTCAGTCGAATCAGTGGATGGACGGATCATTTAGATCATGTTGGGGTTCGTGCAACGTTGCGGCTGGAGTATTTTGAGACATTGTACCAGGTAGACCCTCCAACAGTTAGCTGGATGCAACCGATTGTCACAATGCCTGTGCCGGGAATCCCAACTCATCAGCGAGGAAAACTCCTACCTTACACGGAGGTAGGAGAAAGCTGCAGGCATATGTGAATCCCTGCTGAGATGCTAAAGGCTGGTTTTTTTTGAGTAAAACTGTGCGCTTGGGGCCTGCATACAGTCTTGACTGCCACGTCTGGCAGTCTCCTACCTTTCCTGTACCATTTCCCCCTGATATGTACTCAGAGGGCAGTGGCATCCTCTCGGAAGGGGAAAGGGGATTGTTGGGATTTTAGCAACCTACCATAGGCATTACACTGCTTAGCATACCAGGCCAGGTTCTAGCCAACAATTCTTGTGAAACGGATCGGATCTTTACCTCATGGAAACAGCGTCCACGATCTAAGGACCGTAATACTAGCGCTTCGAGGTAATTGTGGAACGCCATCATGAGTTGGTCGTGGGTTGCTTGCAACCTACATCGACGCCTCAAAGAAAGAAGCGCGTTCGATCGGTTGCATCGGGAATCGCCTTATGGGAGGATCCGAGACTTAGGGGAATTCCAACACAGATTATTGGTAATAATAGCCAAAGTGTTTATACACGGTACTGAAAGTGCTGTTAAATGTGGTGGGGGTTATTATGTCAAAACTTCTTCCTGTTAATTCAGGGGTTGAGGCTAGGCTATGTCTTGCACCAACACCTTTTCAACACCTTGCTGTTATGGACGGATAATGGCAGAGCTACTAGCACAAAGTCAGCGTGGAGCAACACAGGCATATCAAAGGTCTCAGGACTAACTTTGCCGACGATGTTGGCTTATACTATTGAGTTCCTTTGGAGTCCACTTGTGGGGCTCTTGAGATGCATTTACAATGAGGCGAAGCCCTTTAACCTAGAGGTCTCCTGGACCATGGCCAAGATTCAGGAACTTTTGCCATTTTGTAACATGTCCCTTCGCCGGATATGGGAACGTGGCAGGACCACTTGGTCCAACCGAAGGTTACCACTGGGGAGAGGGCATGGGACATGTTACTTTGCATAATCCGGGTTGATGGCCAACTTAGGGCTATATGTTAACCTAGGACTGTTTCCCTGTGGACGACCCTTCCCATCAGGTTGATCTCTGTCGGATAAACCCTGGCTTGCGAGGCGCCTGTAGGACGACCCAGGAGGATCCTGGCATCCCCTTTTGGGCAGCTCACGACGGAGGAACATGTCGCGAGGACAATTATTAGAGATGGCCCGTGGGCCTGACTGGAGACTCAGCCTCGAGGGATCTTCAGTGGCTGGAAGAGAAGGCATGGATGCAGCCATGCGCCCCTCGGCGGTATAGCCCCATTGATGACTATATGAATTGATATATATATATAATATATATATATATATATATATATATATATATATATATTATATATATAAAGAGAGATTAAGATATGTTGTGATCAGATCTGCAGTTGGGCTGCTCACG
>NC_051388.1:29780461-29782961 GCF_015228065.2 Penaeus monodon | reverse complement strand
CTCTCTCTCTATATATATATATATATATATATATATATATATATATAATATATATACATATATATGTATATGTATATATATACACACACATACATATTATGTGCATATGTGTGAGTGTGTGTGCCTGTATGTGTGTATGTATATATGTATATATGTATATATATATACATATAAACATAGATATATATATATATATATATGTGTGGTGTGTGTGTTTGTGTTGGTGTGGAAGAAAAACCCATAATACAAAAACTAGATTTATTGAAAATGAGACTACAGTTTCGAAATCCACCTGGATCCGATCTTCAGGTCTAAAGAGAGAAAGGGTGAGGAGGGGGTATAAAAGAGAGAGGAGAGCAACGCAGTAACACGGGACAGGAGAGGACAGATGACGGAAACAGAGGGGGTCCCTGAGGTCGGGCGACTATGCCCCGATGGCCGCATACGGGAGAAGGCGGAGGATGTGGGAAGCAAGAGACTATCAGACAGGAGAAAAAGCCCGCTGTTCAAGTTGAAATTAGGCAGCAGCTTTTATAAGGAAAGATTACACCAGTCCCTGTGGGGTGGAACATCAGCGGAAGGAAGACAATCCGCGCCCACTACCATCCATCTGATGGCCAGTGTCCCCTGGTGGTAAAAGATGGCATGTGGTTGCTGTGTCCCCTGATACAGCGTACTTATGTTGAGACAGACGTTTGGTAAGACTGGGCGCCTGTTTCACCAAAGTAGCTGCTTGTCACAGGAGGCACGGAACATTAGGTCCGACCTTCGAGAAGAAAATGCTGGTATGGACCAGGTTGCGACGGAGAGTGCTACACTCCTGGCGAAGATCAGCCTGCAGTTGAGAGGGGTGAAGAGGGCGACGGGAATAACCGAGAAAGTTGGGAAGTAAATTCTTGAATGTTGGGAAAAGGGGTAACTATCCATCAGCATCTGAGCATTGAGAGCTCTATAGTCACCGCAGGGTTGTAGTCCTCCATTCTTCTTAGAAATGACATGTGTGCAGAAGTTGGAGCTTGCACAGATAATTCCCAGATGTAGTAAAGACTCAAACTCTTCTTTTACTAAACAATACCGTTCTGGAGGTAATTGACGGGACTTAGCATGTGTAGGTTGACTTAACCTTTATAGGAAATGCTTTATAGGAAGGGTTGCAAAGTGAAGGAAAGGAAAGCATAAATTGTGGAGATCTGCAAGATGTTTCCATGTAGAAATTCAGCATTAGTAAACTTCGTAGAAATATGTCAAGGAGGCCTTTGATTTTTAATGTCAACCAGGAGGTTAACATTTCTCAAAATGTCGGCACCATGTATGGCTTGAGATACACCTGTTACATAGAAAATCCACTGAAATGCACTGAAGCTTGAGGTTGAGGGTAAGAGTTCTCTGTTTATAAACATTGTTGATCCTTGGCTGCTACAATTCATGATCAGAGAGAGTGCTATGTAAAATTGCCGTTTGCAATGGACAGATGTCTGGTGAACATTATGCACCTCTAATGCTAATTGTTTTTTAAAGGTTTATTGAAGTTGCAGGGCTGAAGACACGTAGCATATGACATCTCTTCCTCTGGATTGAGTTCTTGACCTTTTGCGTGGTTTATTGTTGGCAGAGATGTGACGAGACAAGAGTTGTACTTTATTTTGGAGAGCATTAAAACCTGGAATAGTGATTTTTGCCAACAAGTTTCCCTGCCACTTCTCTGTTTGAGATGTGGAAGCTACTTCAGCTGTAGAACAAGAATAGGAAGCGATGCCATAAACTCATCTGCTAATTTAATGAGTTCATCGATGGTGAGCTTCCCTTTTACTGTGCATAATCCCTTTTGGATATGTGAAGGCAGGCGCTGGATGAAAAGCTGCAGGAAGATCATCTTGTCAAAACTACCATACTTGCCACCAAGGAGTAACAAATCAGGTTTTTCGTTGCCGAGTTCTTCCTTGCTAAGAAATTCCTGAAGTCTGGTAGTAATGGAAGACTCCAGCCGTCGACAAAGCAATCCAGTCTTCAGCCAACTTTATATGGATCATCCGACAGTGCAGCAGTCGAAATGACATCTGAAACCTGCGCCAAAACATCTGGAGGAAGGTGTTGCACGGCTAAACTTGATTACGCTGATGCTGATACAGTGCGCTTTAAAACAACATTCGAGGATGGTAAACCATTTGGAAGGGTCATGACTGTAGAAAGATGTACTGTCGTCTTTGGTGTTGCTAGAGGTAGCCAAGCTTTGACCTGTTCAGCCACAGCAGCTGTCTTCATGCAAGCCAGGATCTCCATGGCTGTACCCATGTGTTCGTCCGAGTAGATTCCATCCGACGTCCTCTACAGCCACCATATGAAGGTCCATATGAAGTTCTTATATATATATACATATATATAAGAAGACTTACCATCAAGCGCAATGGGACTTCTGACGCAATCACCATCAATCGAGTTAAACTTGCTTACTTGCTAGATGTACCTAATTACCTCGCGAACCATGTCCAGCCTTTGTATG
>NC_051388.1:29770461-29772961 GCF_015228065.2 Penaeus monodon | reverse complement strand
CACACACACACACAACACACCACACAACACATATAATTATATCTATATATACATGTATATACACAATATGTATTATATATATGATATATATAATATATATACTATATAGAATAATATGTATATATTATAATATATATATATATAATCTATATCTTATATATATATATATATATCTATATTATATATTATTATAAATACTATGTATGTGCATATATACATATACATATATATGATATATATTATAGGATATAGACACACACACAAACACCCAATTATCTATACATGTATATACACAATATGTATGATTATAGATATATATATAATATATATAATATATAGATAAATAAATATATATATATATCTCTATAATATATATATATATATTATATATATTAATATATATATAATGCATATATAACACACACACACACCACACACACACACTTCACACACAGCTTACACACACACACACAGCACACACACACACACACATATATATATATCATATATACTATATAGATATATAATATATATATAATATATATATTATATTATATTATACATATGTATGTGCATATATACATATACATATATATGATATATATAATATAACGATTACTATAGATAATATATTTTTGTATAATAAATAATATGTATATTTATCCATATATATATATGTAAATTACATATATATTATGTATATACATATAAATAATAAATATATATAATATAATAGATAAACATAAAATAAATATATTTATACCATAATATATATGTAATGAAGAATACAACACGCCACAAACCCCACACCACACACAACACACACACACACACACAACACTCTATATATAAAATATACAAATTTTCTCTGACAAACTTTGTCTCTGAGAACAAAAGGATAAACTGTATCATTGGATTACTGTATACCTCCAACTAAAGTTCTTTTCACAATAATCACCAAACAGCAGCATAATAATCAACAACTTTTGGGACAAGGTCGTGGAGTCGTCTCTCATTCAAATACGGCTACCAACACACTGCTCAATATTTTCAATGACAGCACACATTTTAGAGTCACTACTGCAGTTTCCAACAAAAAAGATCTACTCCCGTCCATCAATCATCATCTATCACGAAATACGTACAACTACTTGTCAAACAAAGGTTCCCGCACCTGAAGGTATGGTCTCCCTAAAGTGCCAACCAAAATATTCCACTTAGACTATTATTGGCCCCTTCAAAACTATAACACTGCAAATTTTCCTTGTACCCATCATCACTCCTCACCTACCAATTAGCATACTATACAAAAAACTCCTTTATTGCAACTGTAAAATTACATGCCTTAACTTTAAACCATCACCTGGCGAGTTTTAGGGATATGTATAACTCCTATTTACTATGTTCTCCTTCATGAACCCACAGAATACCTCCCCCTCGTCTCACTTACCAAAGCCAATAAATAACCCAAACGACGGGGGTGTTTTGCGTTCTCCCTGGACCCCTCCTACTCCAATGCATTCATGGTACCACCATGAAAAAATGACTTGAGGTTTTTGTGCCGTACCGTTGTACCGTACGATCCATTGATAATACCATCGTTTTCTTTTTCAGACATCCGTCAACACGGCTTACATCTATTCTGAATCGCCCAAAACTCAAACCGTCACGTATCAATTCACTTACGAAACAACAACATCCAGTTACCTTTTTTGTAAACTGTTGCTATTAATGATAGTGGCCTCTTTCCTACTAGCATTTACCGCAAACCAACCTTCACTGGCATTGGTCTCCATTTCCAGCTATACTCCATACATACACAAAATCAAGAGTAATGAAAGATTCACCACTATATTTATAATATGTGTAAGCCTTGGTCCACTTTTCATGATTGAATGACTTAAGAAAAAATCTTTGCATCCATATTTATTTGCTAAAATATCAACTTACTGTGGTAAATGTTTAAATAAACCTATTGTATCCCATTTTTTAAAAGGGGTCACAATATGCAAATCGTAGTGTATGAATTAAGTTTTTGAAATTAGAAAACAATTAAATTATATATCCTAACAAAATAATTACCCCTAAATTAAGTTCACTTTTGTCTTTAGCAGCACTAACAACATAAATAGTTTCTTAAATAACCTAGGATTGCCACTCCGATCCACTTTTTAATTTAAGTTATCATTCACCTATCCTGCTGCCATAGCAAGGTACGTGGGTGAATCTCATGAAATGATGTTAGATTTACATACCTCAGCTCTTATTATTTTACCTGCCTTATCTTTTTTGGGGGGGGGGGGGGCAACCTTCTCTCTCTCTCTCTCTCTCTCTCTCTACTCTGGCTCTCTCCCTCTCTCCCTCTCTCTCCTCTCTCTCTCTCTGTCTCCTATCTCTCTCTCCTCTCTCCTCTCTTCTTCTCACTCTATTCTCTCTCTCTCTCTCGTCTACATATCTACAAATATATAGATATTATATTATATATATATATATATATATA
>NC_051388.1:29752961-29757961 GCF_015228065.2 Penaeus monodon | reverse complement strand
ACCCTCAACCTCAAGCTTCAGTGCATTTCAGTGGATTTCTATGTAACAGGTGTATCTCAAGCCATACATGGTGCCGACATTTTGAGAAATGTTAACCTCCTGGTTGACATTAAAAATCAAAGACTCCTTGACACTATTTCTACGAAGTTTACTAATGCTGAATTTCTACATGGAAACATCTTGCAGATCTCCACAATTTATGCTTTCCTTTCCTTCACTTTGCAACCCTTCCTATAAAGCATTTCCTATAAAGGTTAAGTCAACCTACACATGCTAAGTCCCGTCAATTACCTCCAGAACGGTATTGTTTAGTAAAAGAAGTTTGAGTCTTTACTACATCTGGGAATTATCTGTGCAAGCTCCAACTTCTGCACACATGTCATTTCTAAGAAGAATGGAGGACTACAACCCTGCGGTGACTATAGAGCTCTCAATTCTCAGATGCTGATGGATAGTTACCCCTTTTCCCAACATTCAAGAATTTACTTCCCAACTTTCTGGTTATTCCCGTCGCCCTCTTCACCCTCTCAACTGCAGGCTGATCTTTCGCCAGGTGAGCACTCTCCGTCGCAACCTGGTCCATACCAGCCTTCTTCCTCGAAGGTGGGACCTATACTGTTCCTTGTGCCTCCTGTGACAAGCAGTAACGTTGGTGAAACCGGCGCCGTCTTAACCAAGCGTCTGTATCAACATAAATAACGCTGTATCACGGGACACAGCAAACAATGCACATCTTTTACCACCAGTTGGGACACTGGCCCATCAGATGGACTGGTCGGTGGCGCGGTTGTCTTTCCTTCGCTGATGTCCATCCCAAAGACTGGTGTAATCTTTCCTTATAAAGCTGCTGCCTAATTTCAACTTGAACAGCGGCTTTTCTCCTGCTGATAGTCTCCTTGCTTCCCACATCCTCCGCCTTCTCCCGTATGCCGGCCATCGGGTGCATAGTCCGCCCGATCCTCCGTGACCTCCCTCTGTTTCCGTTCATCTGTCCTCTCCTGCCCCGTGTTACTGCGTTGCCTCTCCTCTCTCTCTTTTATACCCCCTCCTCACCCTTTCCTCTTTAGACTGAGATGGAATTCCCGGTGAATTATCGAACTGGTAGTCTCATTTTCAATAATCTAGTTTTTGTATTATGGGTTTTTCTTCCACACACACACACACACACACACATATATATATATATATATCTATGTTTATATGTATATATATATACATATATACATATATACATACACACATACAGGCACACACACTCACACATATGCACATATATGTATGTGTGTGTATATATATACATATACATATATATGTATATATATATATATATATATATATATATATATATATTATAATATATATAGAGAGAGAGAGAGAGAGGAGAGGGGTGGGGGAGGGGGGGGGAGAGAGAGAGAGAGAGGATGATTATAGCACGGTAGTTAGAGTGTTGTTTGTTGTTCCCCTGAGCAAGGAACTTGATTGCCTAGAGGTAACCCAATCAGGGTTAGCAGGTGGTTATGTGGATTTCAAGGGAGAGGAAAGAGTGCACTCAATGGCTGAACCACACACTGCTGAGCAGAAGATCCACATCATGGTCAGTGTCAAGGATCACCCATCTAGTATAGACACTGCCAGAAAGCAACGGGAAACTACTTCAGCACCTCTCCCTAGTCAATCAATGATAAAGGTCTCTAAGGAACACCCAGAACAGCGTGAAGGATCTTGCCACTTGACGACAGCTGCTGGAACATCAGCAACATAATTACTGTGTTGCGCATGGTCATGACAGTCATATAGGTTATTGGTCACATCTATTCAGTTCTGAGCTATCTGTCTTGATTATATATACATATATGTATATGCATATGTATACTGTATACTGTATAAATATATATATATATATATATATATATATATATATATATGTATATATATGCTCTATAAATATATATATATTTATATATGTATATATATACTGTATAAATGAGGATATATATATATCCTCATCATCATCATCAAGGGGCTAACTCCAACAGCGACGCATGGCCGCATCCACCCTTCGCTTCCAACAACGAGGGTCCCTCGTGGCGAGTCTCCAGGCAGATCCTCGGCCCATCTCTAATTCCTCGCGACAGGTCTCGTAGAGCTGCCCAAGCCATGAACCCTCCTGAGTCCGTCCCACAGGCCTCCTCACCCAGGATTATCTGCAAAGGACAACCTGATGGCAGGGTCATCTACAGGGAAACGAGCTAAGTGCCCATATAGCCTGAGTTGGTGATTCCAGATTATGCAAGTAACAGGTCCCTTGCCAGTCTCACTGTGTAACCGTCGGTTGGACATGTGGTCCTGCCAACTGTACCCCATGATCCAGTGAGGGGACTTGTTACAAAAGGCATCAAGGCGAGATTCCAAGGCACTAGATAGCATCCAGGTTTCATTTCCATGGAACAAAACTGGCAGTATCAAGGCCTTGAAGACATGCAGCTTGGTCCTTCTACCAACATCTCCAAATGGTCTTGTTGATCGAGTTCATGGCTCCTGTTGCCAGACCAATCCGTCTGTTAACTTCTTGGTCTTACAGCCCAGAGATATGGACTATACTACCAAGTTATGTAAAACTCTCTGTAACATCAACGTCCTCGCCAAGAGTATGGATCGACTGAACTGGTTTCCCTAATAGGCCCCCAAAGTCCTGAATGTTTGTCTTGGTCCAGGAGACTTCTAGGCCTAAGGGCTTCGCCTCATTACTAAATGCATCTAGAGCCACACCAGTGACTCCAGGGATTCAGATAGGATAGCAACATCATTGACGAAGTCAAGGTCTGAGACCTTGATATTGCCCAGTGTTGCTCCACAATGACTTTGGCTAGTAGCTCTGCCCATTATCCAATCCATACAGGTGTTGAAAAGTGTTAGTGCAAGGACACAGCTTGCTTACCCCTGAATTACAAGGAAGAAGTTGACAGACACCTACCACACTTTACAGCACTTTCAGTACCGGTATATACTTGCTATTAGGCCAATAATCTGTGTCACAAAGTCAAACACCTTCTTGAGGTTGATGTAGTCTGCAAGCTACCCACAACCAAACTCACAATGGCGTTCCGCAATTACTCAAAGCACTAGTATTCAGTCTCTTATTGACTTGCCAGGAGTGAATCCAGACTGCACCGGTCTCTGATGCGTCAGTAGGAGGTCGTGGATCAATTTCAGAAGAATGGGCAAAAACTTTGCCTGGTATGCTGAGCAGTGCAATCCCACTGTAGTTGCTACAGTCCCAACGATCCCCTTTCCCCTTCCAGGGAGGGATAACCACGCCCCCAACAGGTCAGGGGGAACGGTACCAGAACTGCAGATGCAGCGAAGACTGCATGCAAGCCCTAAGCCATAGGTTCACCCCATCCTTTTAGAGTTCATCAGGGATATCGCCCCCCCCCCCCCATATGCCTGCAGCTTTCCACTCTTCAGCTTAGAGATCGCAATCCTAACCCCATTAGGGTGGAGGTTCCTCGCTTGATGGGTGGGTCTGGCATACAGGTATTGTGATATCACTTGCATCCAAGCTAACTGTTGGAGGGTCTACCTGGTACACTGCTCAAGAGATACTCAGCATTGTTCACGAACCCCAACATGATCTGGAGATGATCTGTCCATCCACTGATACAGAACTGAGTCATCTTGAGGAGGTCTTAGAGTTCACTTTCCCAGGGCTTGGTAGGTATGGCGAAGTCTTTACCAAGAAAGGGCCTTCAACCCTCGTCAGCCGATTCCTGATGAACTGTTCCTTGTCCCTTCTCAGCAGTGTCCAAGCCCTACACACCAAGGAGCGACACAAGACATGATTGCCATTCAACTGAACCATATGACACACTTCAGTAGCCTCCAATTTTTTCAGGGAGATGGAATTCTGCCTTGCCCTTGGGCATACACCAATGGACTCCTGGGCTGCTTCAAGTGTTACGCACTTGAAGAACTCCCACAGAGCAACTAGATCCATCAGGTTGTTAAGGTCTGTGAATCGGTCAGAGACTGCCATGGTGGACCCATGGGCACATTCCTCCTCCCTTAGTCTTTCCAAGTAAAACACCTTAGAGTGGCCACTGGAGGGATGGGGAGCTTTGAAATGGACCCGTAGGGTAGTCATAACCAGCATATGGTCATTGCCACAGAACTCGGCACTCCGGTAAACTCTGCAGTTCTGGAGGTTCCTCCATTACGTGTTGACAAGAATGTCTTCTTGGCCACTGTACCCGTATCACTATACCATGTCCAGCGATGCGGGTTGGAACACTGGTACCAGGAGCCAGAGATCCTCATTCTTTGGGACTAGCAAAGTCCTGGAGAAGGAGGCTATATCGCGTGCTGGGAATAGCTCCAGAGCATGGGGGCCAGACATCTATAGCCCAATCGTCACAGCGGATACCACATTAAGTCGCCCAGACAATACGAATATCTCGCCGGGGCATTTCAGCCCAGATGCAAGTTTGCGTAGAACTCCTCTTTCACATCAATTTTAACAAACATCAGTAGTGAGTATATACAGCAATAAGAGACATAAGCCAAAAGCTGCTTCAGTCTCAATGCCCATGAATACGCTCATCAACTGGTGTCACCTCAACTACCGAGAGGACTGAAGTCGGCTGGAGATGGCTATGGCTACATCCTGGAGGTGGTGACCATCACTGCGGCTTGACCAGAAGTAGGTGTACCCACCCATACTGATTGTGCTGTGCCTTGGGCGGTCACTCTGGGTGCATGCCACCTTTGCCACTCCCACTGACACTGCCCCAAATAAAGGGGATCGGTGAGTTGTGGGCCCCTGTATGCCTGTGGGATTCCCAAGGACTTTGCCCCACAAGTCTCATGGGGTGGTTGGCGCCTGGCGGGGTGCAGGTGGGACAAGTAACTCTCTTTCTTGCACCCCAACATTTGCCCTCCCAACAGGACCCACAGCCCGCCTTGCTTACCGGGTGGGAGGGACAGCACCCCTCCCCCCAGCA
>NC_051388.1:29742961-29745461 GCF_015228065.2 Penaeus monodon | reverse complement strand
TCCCTTCTTCCTCCTTTTCTCTGCTTCTCTCTCTTACGGAGACCCTTCTTAAGAAAAGGCGATCTGCTTAAAGAGGCCTCGCTTTCGTTTCCCTTTTTTCTCAAACACAGATGCATATCACTGCTTGTCCTCCTCCAATGCACCGAGTAATGGATGGTGTTGCCATTGACATACTTCTATTGTCACTAGAAATAGCACTTCGCCTTTTGGTGCAGTCATGCTGAAAAAAATAATCGATTAACGTTTTTCGTGAAAGTTTTTAGGACTTTAAGAAATAGACGTAATAAATATTCTATTTGCAACATTACACTGAAGTGTTCTACAAAAAGCAAACAGTCTGAGTGACTGCATCAAGCAACACACATATTGCAAACACAAGCCCAGTTTGTCCGGAACAATGATGACATTACCGGCATTTAAGGTCTTACGCAGAGATCCAAATACAGCTTCGCTGGCGATTCAGCTATCAGTTCACTGTGAGATTTAGAACCAGCGTTGTCAATATTTGCTTCAGTGACTTATTCTCTGTTTATTAGTAAAGGCATTAGTTTATTCAGTGGCGCTGCCATTCAGTTCCATCTACGGTCCTTTGTTTGATATGCAGACGATTCTGCTTCTGTGTGAAAGTATGGATCACGTGCAGGCGAATTTCATTTTCTTTGTATAAATACTGAATTACTGTTCATTGAATTAGAGACATAATGTGCCCTGCATTCTCTCTCTCTCTCTCTCTCTCTCTCTCTCTCTCTCTCTCTCTCTCTCTCTCTCTCTCTCTCTCTCTCTCTCTCTCTCTCTCTCTCTCATTCTCTTTCTCACCCTCCGTGTTTCACTTTCTGTTTCTCTGTTTTTGCGTGTTTTTTTGTGTGTGTGTGTGTTTGTGTGGTGAGTGAGTGTGTGTGTTTTGTGTGTGTGTGTGTGGGTGTGGTGTGTGTGTGTGTGTGTGTGTGTGTGTGTGTGAGTGTGTGTGGTGTGTGTGGTGTGTGTGTGTGTGTGTGTGTAGTGTGTGGAGTTGTGTGTGGTGTGTGTGTGTTTGGTTGTGTCGTGTGTGCGTGTATGTGCGAGCAAAACATAATAAACGAGTTGGCAACCCGCAAATGACGTCTAGAGACACTTGCAAGACGAGATTCTGTCGATACATATTCCAAAGGCTTGAATCAATGGCTTTAGGAGTCTGAGTGCATCAGTCTGCCTTCATTGATATGTGTTGTTTTTATGAATAGATTTTTGTCGGGGTATTGACGGCTTTGGAGTGGCTGGAAGAGACTATTGGGGGATGTATGGCGTTCGTTTCGGTCAAGATATCGGGCGATTTCCGGAAGGAGTGACTGAGGCGTTGGAGAGAGGCGTGTCAATTGGACGGAAAAGGGAAGTGGATTACAAACATCAGATGTCGTTTCAGTATATTGTAATATACTAACATTTTCAAAGATTACAGAGAACCTAAAGCCGAATATTCTTTTCTTTGTCAATTTAATTGCACAAGTGTCTAACCATAAAGAATCATACTGAAATTAGATGTAGAGAAGGAGATCCTTAAAACGAGAGGCATCTTAAAACAGGAGAAGATTTTATTAAACGAGAGAACTATCCTTAAACGGACAAAATCCTTAAACAAGAGAAAGATCTTTTAATGGGAGATAAAAAAAAATTCTTAAAACGAGAGGGCCCTTAAACGGGACAAGGCCGCGGCAGAGCGTAGCAAAGAATCCTGTTTCGAAAGCTGAGTTGGAGAAATTATATCTATTTGGCATCCTGGGATGGAGTAGCTTACGCCGCGACGAAATCGAATTTCTCCTCGGCCCGGAGTATGTCAGCCAACAATCACTTCTCGCTTCGCGAATAAAAGACTGAATTGGTTGCCCTGGCACGGAGCGCCGACGAGGCCCAAATGAGACGCTGTATTTATAAAGCAAGGAAGCTGTGCTCGTTCCCTTAGCCAGAAGAATACGTACATACATGCATTATTACGTACATAAATACATCTTTCATATATACAAGCATTCTCCCTCCGCCCATCCATAAAGACTTATAGATATACAGCACACACACATGATACATACATGCACACACAGACACACACACACACACACAACACACACACACACACACACACACACACACACACACACACACACACACACACACACATATATAATAATATATATATATATAATATATATATATATAATATATATATATATATATATATATAGTGTGTGTGTGTGTGTGTGGTGTGTGTGTGTGGTGTGGTGTGTGTACATATATACAATATAAATATAACATATATGTATAATACATATTATATATATAATATATATATATATATATATATATTAATATATATATATATTATATATACGCACGCCCCCACACAACACACACACACACACACCACACACACACAAAACCACACACAAACACCACACCCACCCATTCACACACACACCCACACACACACACACACACACACAAAAAAAAAAAAAAAAAAAAAAAAAAAAAA
>NC_051388.1:29737365-29742861 GCF_015228065.2 Penaeus monodon | reverse complement strand
TAAAGAATAGTGTATTCCACGTCGTAGGGAGTCGTTACAAGTTCGAAGATAAAAACAAACACAAAAGGAGACAGCGTGCCGTCCTGGCGAACCCCAGCCTGCCCTCTCTCTGTCTTAGGTGTGTCTCTGGCGGGCTTCCCTCAGGTGCGCATCCTCACCTTCGCGGCAATTCGCTATAATACAATGCGCTAGTTTTCCTTCTGCACAATTATTTGTGCTTTCTTTTTGAGTCTCTAGAATGGTTATTCAAGGCGTTTCTCTTTCAACTTATAAGGTGGTTCCTTTGTTTATCATGTCTTGCGCAGGTGTTTTCGTCTGCACACTGGTTCTCGCGCCTGGTGTAGTTCTCTTGCTCGTGCGTGCCAGCCCAACTGCAGATCTGATCACAACATATCTATCTCTCTTTATATATATATATATATATATATATATATATATATATATATATATATATATATATATATATCACCATCATCATCAAGGGGGCTAACGCCGACGGGGGCGCATGGCTGCATCCATCCTTCGCTTCCAGCCACGAGGATCCCTCGAGGCGAGTCTCCAGGCAGGCCCACGGGCCATCTCTAATTCCTCGCGACAGGTCTCGTCGAGCTGCCCAAGCCATGATCTCCTGGGTCGTCCTACAGGCGTCCTCCAGCCAGGGTTATCCGACAGAGAGACAACCTGATGGGAAGGGTCGTCCACAGGGAAACGAGCTAGGTGACCATATAGCCTAAGTTGGCCATCCCGGATTATGCAAGTAACAGGTCCCATGCCAGTCTCCCAGTGTAACCTTCGGTTGGACAAGTGGTCCTGCCAACTGTATCCCATGATCCGGCGAAGGGACATGTTACAAAAGGCAAAAGTCCTGAATCTTGGCCATGGTCCAGGAGACCTCTAGGGTAAAGGGCTTCGCCTCATTGCTAAATGCATCAAGAGCCGCCACAAGTGACTCCAAGGACTCAGATAGGATAGCAACATCGTCGGCAAAGTTAAGGTCTGAGACCTTGATATTGCCTAGTGTTGCTCCACACTGACTTTGGCTAGTAGCTCTGCCCATTATCCAGTCCATACAGGTGTTGAAAAGTGTTGGTGCAAAGACATAGCCTAGCCTCACCCCTGAATTAACAGGGAAGAAGTTTGACATACCCCCACCACACTTTACAGCACTTTCAGTACCAGTATAAACACTTGCTATTAGGCCAATAATCTGTGTTGGAATTCCCCTAAGTCTCAGGATCTCCCATAGCGATTCCCGATGCACCGAGTCGAACGCCTTCTTGAGGTCGATGTAGGTTGCAAGCAACCCACGACCAAACTCATGATGGCGTTCCACAATTACTCGAAGCGCTAGTATGGTCTATCGTGGACTTGCCATGAGTAAATCGGATCCGTTCACAAGAATGTGGGCGAGAACCTTGCCTGGTATGCAAGCAGTGTAATGCCATGGTAGTTGCTAAAATCCCAACAATCCCCTTTCCCCTTCCAGAGAGGGATGACCACGCCCCTGAGCAGATCAGGGGGAATGGTACCAGACTGCCAGATGGCAGTCAAGACTGTATGCAGGCCCCAAGCCACAGGTTTACTCCCAGCCTTTAGCAGTTCAGCAGGGATATCACATATGCCTGCAGCTTTCTCCTACCTCCGTTAGGATAGGAGGTTCCGCGCTGATGAGTGGATCCGGCACAGGCATTGTGACATCGGTTGCATCCAAGCTAACTGTTGGAGGGTCTACCTGGTACAAGTGCTCAAAATACTCAGCCCAACGTTCACGAACCCCAACATGATCTGAGATGATCGTCCATCCACTGATCGGACTGGAGTCATCTGTGAGGAGGGCTTAGTGTAATGCCACAGTAGTTGCTACAATCCTAACGATCCCCTTTTCCTTCCAGAGAGGGATGACCACAACACCTCAGCAGATCAGGGGAATGGTACCAGACTGCAGATGGCAGTCAGGACTGTATGCAGGCCCGAGCCACAGGTTCACCCCTAGCCTTTAGCAGTTCAGCAGGGATAGTTCAGCTTTCCCACTCTTCAGCTTGGAAATCGCCATCCTAACCTCTGTTAGAGTAGGAAGTTCCTCGCTGGTGGGTGGATCCGGCACATGCACTGAGACATAGCTTGCATCCAAGCTAACTGTTGGAGGGTCTACCTGGTACAACTGTTCAAAATACTCAGCCCAACGTTCACGAACCCCAACATGATCTGAGATGATCTGTCCATTCGCTGATCGGACTGCAGTCATCTGTGAGGAGGGCTTAGAGTTCAGATTTCTCAGGGCTTGGTAGGCAGAGCAAAGGTCATTTACCAAGAAATGGCCTTCAACCTCGTCAGCAAGATTCCTGATGAACTGTTCCTTGTCCCTTCTCAGCAGTGTCCGAGCCCTATGCACCATGGAGCGACGCAAGACTTGATCACCATTCAACCGAGCCTTGCAACACGCTTCAGTGGCCTCTAATGTCTCCAGAGAGATGAAATTCTGCCTTGCCCTTGGGCATACACCAATGAACTCCTGATTGGTCTGAGACTGCCATGATGAACCCTCGGGCACATTCCCCCTCCCTTAGTCTATCCAGGTGAAACACCTTAGGGTGGCCACTGGAGGGATGGGGAGTTTTGAAGTGGACCCGTAGGGTAGCCACAACCAGCCTATGATCAGTGCCACAGAACTTGGCACTCAGGTAAACCCTGCAGTTCTGGAGGATCCTCCATCACGTGCTAACAAGAATGTGGTCAATATCCTTGGCCACTGTACCCATATTGCTGTACCATGTCCATCGATGCGGGTTGGAGCACTGGTACCAAGAGCCAGAGATCCTCATTTTCTGGGACCTAGCAAAGTCCCAGAGAAGGAGGCTATTCTCTCCGCTGGGATCAGCTCCTGAGCCATGGGGGCCGACAGACATCTCATAGCCAGCTCGGTCACAGCCGGATACCGCATTGAAGTCACCCAGAACAATGCGAATATCTCGCCGGGGGCAATTGTCTGCCACAGATGCGAGTTTGGCATAGAACGTCTCTTTCACATCAATTTTACATACATTGGTAGAGGCGTATACAGCAATAAGAGATATGAAGCCAAAGGGATGCTTCAGTCTCAATGCCATAATACGCTCATCAGCTGGTGTCACCTCAACTACCGAGGGCTGAAGTCGGCTGGAGATGGCTATGGCTACACCCTGGAGGTGGTGACCATCGCTGCGGCCCGACCAGAAGTCGGTGTACCCACCCACACTGATCGTGCCGGTACCAGGTCTTCTCACCTACGAGAGGGAAGCCATCTCAACTCCCAGTCCCTTCAATTCCCATGATAGCAGAGGCAACTGCTCATCCTGCTACAAGGACTGGATGTTCCATGCGCCTACCCGGAAAGCACGCCTGAGGATAAGCCTCGGGTGGTCACTCCAGGTGCATGCCACCTCTGCCACCCCCACCGACACTGCCCTAAGTAAAGGGGGTTGGCAGGCTGTGGGACCGCCCATCCACCTGTGGGGTTCCCGAGGGCTTTGTCCCACAAGCTTCATGGTGGTTTGGCGCCTGTCGAGGAGCAGACAGGACAAGTAACTCTCGTTCCAATCCTGCGCCCCGACATTTGCCCTCCCAGCTGGACCCACAGCCCGCCTTACTTGTTGGGTGGGAGGGACAACAACCCTACTTCCAGCATATCTATTTATTTTAGACGTTGACGGTGGGTCTTTCTTGGGGGAGGAGGACTGGCAAGACCCACCTCTCCCAAGCCACCCCATTACCCCAGGGTGGCTAGGGGGCAGGAGTTGGTACAGAGCCAGAGCGTGTCCACACGCCGGTGGGCCATGGTTCCGTACCTCTGGGGCCGCCTACTGCTCCAAGATCCGCCACAGTTTAGCCTGGGACCGCAAGGTTCCCAGTTACCTATGGTTGGCCACGAGGCTGTGACCTGGCAGAGGAGACTTATGCAAAAGCTGCTCCCTTTTTAGCACTGAGCTAGCCAGTTGTGGAAGCTGCAAGCAAGAAGGCATGCAAGCACTTAACACTATCTAGGTTACCACACCATCGCTTCACATCACCTTGCGTGTGAAGCACCCACCTATATATATATATATATGCATATATATATATATGCATATATATATATATGTATATATGTATATATATATATATATATATATATATATATATATATATATATATATATGCATGTGTATATACGTTTATAAGGCCGCGGTGGCCGAATGGTTAGAGCGTCGGACTCAAGACTGTCACGACGGTAATCTGAATTCGAGGGTTCGAGTCACCGACCGGCGCGTTGTTCCCTTGGGCAAGGAACTTCACCTTGATTGCCTACCTAGCCACTGGGTGGCCAAGCCAGCCCAAGTCAAGTGCTGGTCCCAAACCCGGATAAATAGAGAGAATAATTACCTAAAAAGGTACCACCGGCACTCTCCATGGAAAGGAACTGGGGACCCTACCACGTACTCACTCCAAGAGCATCACAACATGAAAACTACAATTAAGTATCATGCTGTGACCACGGCGGCTCAGACATGAACCTACCGTTAAAAGAAGAATATACGTTTATATGTATACATATATATGTATATATAAGTATGTATATATATATATATATATGTTATATATATATATATATATATATATATATATATATATATATATATATATATATATATATATATTATAACCTATACGTATAAGGTAGACCCTCCAACAGTTAGCTTGGATGCAACCGATGTCTCAGTGGCTGTGCCAGACCCACCCATCAGTGAGGAACCTCCTACCCTAACAGAGGTTAGGATGGCGATTTCCAAGCTGAAGAATGGGAAAGCTGCAGGCATATGAGATATCCCTGCTGAACTGCTAATGGCTAGGGGTGAACCTATGGCTTGGGGCCTGCATAAAGTCCTGACTGCCATCTGGCAGTCTGGTACCATTCCCCCTGACCTGATGAGGGGTGTGGCCATCCCTTCTGGAAGGGGAAAGGGGATCGTTGGGATTGTAGCAACTACCGTGGCATTACACTGCTCAGCATACCAGGCAAGGTTCTCGCCCACATTCTTCTGAAACGAATCTGCAACCACCTACTGAGGCATCAGAGACCAGAGCAGTCTGGATTTACTCCTGGCAAGTCCACAATAGACCATATACTAGCGATTCGAGTAATTGTGGAACGCCGTTGTGAGTTTGGTTGTGGATTGCTTGCTTGCTTGCCTCAAGAAGGCGCTTGACTTGGTGCATCGGGAATCTCTATGGGAGGTCCTCAGACTCAGGGGAGTTCCGACACAGATTATTGGCCTAATAGCAAGCCTTATACTGATACTGAAAATGGGGGTATGTCGAACTTCTTCCCAGTTAATTCAGGGGTGAGGGAAGGCTGTGTCCTTGCACCAATTGGAACAAGACCAAGATTCAGGACTTTGGGGGCCTGTTAGGGGAACCGTTCAGTCGATCCATGTTTGCGACGAGGACGTTTGAAGTCACAGAAAGTTTTACATACCTTGG
>NC_051388.1:29727365-29732365 GCF_015228065.2 Penaeus monodon | reverse complement strand
CATGTCTGAGCCGCCGTGGTCACAGCATGATACTTAATTGTAGTTTTCATGTTGTGATGCTCTTGGAGTGAGTACGTGGTAGGGTCCCCAGTTCCTTTCCATGGAGAGTGCCGGTGGTACCTTATTAGGTAATTATTCTCTCTATTTATCCGGGTTTGGGACCAGCACTTGACTTGGGCTGGCTTGGCCACCCAGTGGCTAGGTAGGCAATCAAGGTGAAGTTCCTTGCCCAAGGGAACAACGCGCCGGTCGGTGACTCGAACCCTCGAATTCAGATTACCGTCGTGACAGTCTTGAGTCCGACGCTCTAACCATTCGGCCACCGCGGCCTTATAAACGTATATACACATGCATATATATATATATATATATATATATATATATATATATATATATATATACATATATACATATATATATATATGCATATATATATATATGCATATATATATATATATAGGTGGGTGCTTCACACGCAAGGTGATGTGAAGCGATGGTGTGGTAACCTAGATAGTGTTAAGTGCTTGCATGCCTTCTTGCTTGCAGCTTCCACAACTGGCTAGCTCAGTGCTAAAAAGGGAGCAGCTTTTGCATAAGTCTCCTCTGCCAGGTCACAGCCTCGTGGCCAACCATAGGTAACTGGGAACCTTGCGGTCCCAGGCTAAACTGTGGCGGATCTTGGAGCAGTAGGCGGCCCCAGAGGTACGGAACCATGGCCCACCGGCGTGTGGACACGCTCTGGCTCTGTACCAACTCCTGCCCCCTAGCCACCCTGGGGTAATGGGGTGGCTTGGGAGAGGTGGGTCTTGCCAGTCCTCCTCCCCCAAGAAAGACCCACCGTCAACGTCTAAAATAAATAGATATGCTGGAAGTAGGGTTGTTGTCCCTCCCACCCAACAAGTAAGGCGGGCTGTGGGTCCAGCTGGGAGGGCAAATGTCGGGGCGCAGGATTGGAACGAGAGTTACTTGTCCTGTCTGCTCCTCGACAGGCGCCAAACCACCATGAAGCTTGTGGGACAAAGCCCTCGGGAACCCCACAGGTGGATGGGCGGTCCCACAGCCTGCCAACCCCCTTTACTTAGGGCAGTGTCGGTGGGGGTGGCAGAGGTGGCATGCACCTGGAGTGACACCCGAGGCTTATCCTCAGGCGTGCTTTCGGGTAGGCGCATGGAACATCCAGTCCTTGTAGCAGGATGAGCAGTTGCCTCTGCTATCATGGGAATTGAAGGGACTGGGAGTTGAGATGGCTTCCCTCTCGTAGGTGAGAAGACCTGGGTACCGGCACGATCAGTGTGGGTGGGTTTACACGACTTCTGGTCGGGCCGCAGCGATGGTCACCACCTCCAGGGTGTAGCCATAGCATCTCCAGCGACTTCAGCCCTCGGTAGTTGAGTGAGTGACACCAGCTGATGAGCGTATTATGGCATTGAGACTGAAGCATCCCTTTGGCTTCATATCTCTTATTGCTGTATACGCCTCTACCAATGTATGTAAAATTGATGTGAAAGAGACGTTCTATGCCAAACTCGCATCTGTGGCAGACAATTGCCCCCGGCGAGATATTCGCATTGTTCTGGGTGACTTCAATGCGGTATCCGGCTGTGACCGAGCTGGCTATGAGATGTCTGTCGGCCCCCATGGCTCAGGAGCTGATCCCAGCAGAGAGAATAGCCTCCTTCTCTGGGACTTTGCTAGGTCCCAGAAAATGAGGATCTCTGGCTCTTGGTACCAGTGCTCCAACCCGCATCGATGGACATGGTACAGCAATATGGGTACAGTGGCCAAGGATATTGACCACATTCTTGTTAGCACGTGATGGAGGATCCTCCAGAACTGCAGGGTTTACCTGAGTGCCAAGTTCTGTGGCACTGATCATAGGCTGGTTGTGGCTACCCTACGGGTCCACTTCAAAACTCCCCATCCCTCCAGTGGCCACCCTAAGGTGTTTCACCTGGATAGACTAAGGGAGGGGGAATGTGCCCGAGGGTTCATCATGGCAGTCTCAGACCAATCAGGAGTTCATTGGTGTATGCCCAAGGGCAAGGCAGAATTTCATCTCTCTGGAGACATTAGAGGCCACTGAAGCGTGTTGCAAGGCTCGGTTGAATGGTGATCAAGTCTTGCGTCGCTCCATGGTGCATAGGGCTCGGACACTGCTGAGAAGGGACAAGGAACAGTTCATCAGGAATCTTGCTGACGAGGTTGAAGGCCATTTCTTGGTAAATGACCTTTGCTCTGCCTACCAAGCCCTGAGAAATCTGAACTCTAAGCCCTCCTCACAGATGACTGCAGTCCGATCAGCGAATGGACAGATCATCTCAGATCATGTTGGGGTTCGTGAACGTTGGGCTGAGTATTTTGAACAGTTGTACCAGGTAGACCCTCCAACAGTTAGCTTGGATGCAAGCTATGTCTCAGTGCATGTGCCGGATCCACCCACCAGCGAGGAACTTCCTACTCTAACAGAGGTTAGGATGGCGATTTCCAAGCTGAAGAGTGGGAAAGCTGAACTATCCCTGCTGAACTGCTAAAGGCTAGGGGTGAACCTGTGGCTCGAGGCCTGCATACAGTCCTGACTGCCATCTGGCAGTCTGGTACCATTCCCCCTGATCTGCTGAGGTGTGTGGTCATCCCTCTCTGGAAGGAGAAAGGGGATCGTTAGGATTGTAGCAACTACTGTGGCATTACACTAAGCCCTCCTCACGGATGACTCCAGTCCGATCAGTGGATGGACGGATCATCTCAGATCATGTTGGGGTTCGTGAACGTTGGGCTGAGTATTTTGAGCACTTGTACCAGGTAGACCCTCCAACAGTTAGCTTGGATGCAACCGATGTCACAATGCCTGTGCCGGATCCACTCATCAGCGCGGAACCTCCTATCCTTAACGGAGGTAGGAGAAAGCTGCAGGCATATGTGATATCCCTGCTGAACTGCTAAAGGCTGGGAGTAAACCTGTGGCTTGGGGCCTGCATACAGTCTTGACTGCCATCTGGCAGTCTGGTACCATTCCCCCTGATCTGCTCAGGGGCGTGGTCATCCCTCTCTGGAAGGGGAAAGGGGATTGTTGGGATTTTAGCAACTACCATGGCATTACACTGCTTAGCATACCAGGCAAGGTTCTCGCCCACATTCTTGTGAAACGGATCCGGATTTACTCATGGCAAGTCCACGATAGACCATATACTAGCGCTTCGAGTAATTGTGGAACGCCATCATGAGTTTGGTCGTGGGTTGCTTGCAACCTACATCGACCTCAAGAAGGCGTTCGACTCGGTGCATCGGGAATCGCTATGGGAGATCCTGAGACTTAGGGGAATTCCAACACAGATTATTGGCCTAATAGCAAGTGTTTATACTGGTACTGAAAGTGCTGTAAAGTGTGGTGGGGGTATGTCAAACTTCTTCCCTGTTAATTCAGGGGTGAGGCTAGGCTATGTCTTTGCACCAACACTTTTCAACACCTGTATGGACTGGATAATGGGCAGAGCTACTAGCCAAAGTCAGTGTGGAGCAACACTAGGCAATATCAAGGTCTCAGACCTTAACTTTGCCGACGATGTTGCTATCCTATCTGAGTCCTTGGAGTCACTTGTGGCGGCTCTTGATGCATTTAGCAATGAGGCGAAGCCCTTTACCCTAGAGGTCTCCTGGACCATGGCCAAGATTCAGGACTTTTGCCTTTTGTAACATGTCCCTTCGCCGGATCATGGGATACAGTTGGCAGGACCACTTGTCCAACCGAAGGTTACACTGGGAGACTGGCATGGGACCTGTTACTTGCATAATCCGGGATGGCCAACTTAGGCTATATGGTCACCTAGCTCGTTTCCCTGTGGACGACCCTTCCCATCAGGTTGTCTCTCTGTCGGATAACCCTGGCTGGAGGACGCCTGTAGGACGACCCAGGAGATCATGGCTTGGGCAGCTCGACGAGACCTGTCGCGAGGAATTAGAGATGGCCCGTGGGCCTGCCTGGAGACTCGCCTCGAGGGATCCTCGTGGCTGGAAGCGAAGGATGGATGCAGCCATGCGCCCCCGTCGGCGTTAGCCCCCTTGATGATGATGGTGATATATATATATTATAATATATATATATATATATATATATATATATATATATATATATATATAAAGAGAGATAGATATGTTGTGATCAGATCTGCAGTTGGGCTGGCACGCACGAGCAAGAGAACTACACCAGGCGCGAGAACCAGTGTGCAGACGAAAACACCTGCGCAAGACATGATAAACAAAGGAACCACCTTATAAGTTGAAAGAGAAACGCCTTGAATAACCATTCTAGAGACTCAAAAAGAAAGCACAAATAATTGTGCAGAAGGAAAACTAGCGCATTGTATTATAGCGAATTGCCGCGAAGGTGAGGATGCGCACCTGAGGGAAGCCCGCCAGAGACACACCTAAGACAGAGAGAGGGCAGGCTGGGGTTCGCCAGGACGGCACGCTGTCTCCTTTTGTGTTTGTTTTTATCTTTCGGAACTTTGTAACGGACTCCCTACGACAGTGGAATACCACATTGACCTGTGACCTGATATAAAAAGGTAATTAAAGCTAATTATATTGGTTCGTATATACATATATATATCCCTGAAAGGGAAACCATCAGAAATTAGAAAGAATATAGGATTCGGCAGTAATGGCCCAAACTATGTGTTCTCATAATAAACAAAAATGATACATTTTTGTAAGAGCTAATTTAGTCTTTACGTACATGTGCAAGGTGATTCATAAAAACCCACATGAGTACACGTACGCCTACACGTAACTACGTTCGTGCATGCTTACGTAGTTACCCTTATTCACACTTACATGTACATGTACACATGCATTTACGCATACATACACGTGCACGCACACACACACGTGCACGCACACATACACGCACACATACACGCACACATACACGCACACATACACGCACACATACACGCACACATACACACACACGCACACACACACAAGCGCACGTACAAACATAT
>NC_051388.1:29716149-29721149 GCF_015228065.2 Penaeus monodon | reverse complement strand
GCACAATGTGATGTTTTGAAAAAAAAAAGCGATGCGTGGTACCTAGAGTTGGTTAAGTGCTTGCATGGATTCTCACTTGCAGCAGCCCCACGGCTCTGTAACAACTCCGGCCACCTAGCCACCCTGGGGTAATTAGGCGGCTTTGGGGAGGAGGGCCTTGCGAGTCCTCCTTCCCCCAAGGATACACTTTCCGGCAACAATCAATAATAAATGTATGTGCTGGGGGGAGGGTGCTGTCCCTCCCACCCGGTAAGCAAGGCGGGCTGTGGGTCCTGTTGGGAGGGCAAATGTTGGGGTGCAAGAAAGAGAGTTACTTGTCCCACCTGCACCCCGCCAGGCGCCAACCACCCCATGAGACTTGTGGGGCAAAGTCCTTGGGAATCCCACAGGCATACAGGGGCCCACAACTCACCGATCCCCTTTATTTGGGGCAGTGTCAGTGGGAGTGGCAAAGGTGGCATGCACCCAGAGTGACCGCCCAAGGCACAGCACAATCAGTATGGGTGGGTACACCTACTTCTGGTCAAGCCGCAGTGATGGTCACCACCTCCAGGATGTAGCCATAGCCATCTCCACCGACTCAGTCCTCGGTAAGTTGGGTGACACCAGTTGATAGAGCGTATTGGCATTATGAGACTGAAGCATGCTTTTGGCTTCATGTCTCTTATTGCTGTATATACTCCTACTGATGTTTGTAAAATTGATGTGAAAGAGGAGTTCTACGCCAAACTTGCATCTGTGGCTGACAATTGCCCCGGCGAGATATTCGTATTGTTCTGGGCGACTTCAATGTGGTATCCGGCTGTGACCGATCTGGCTATAAGATGTCTGGCCCCCATGGCTCTGGAGCTGATCCCAGCAGCGATAATAGCCTCCTTCTCCAGGACTTTGCTAGTCCCAAAGAATGAGGATCTCTGGCTCCTGTACCAGTGTTCAACCGCATCGCTGACATGGGAAGTGATACGGTTACTACAGTGTGGGCTCGTGTAGTGAAGACATTGCTTCGTCACAAAACACGTAATGGTGGGAACCTCAAACTGCAGAGTTTACCGGAGTGCCGAGTTCTGTGGCATGGACCATATGCTGGTTTGACACTCCGTACGGTCCTTTCAAAGCTCCCCATCCCTCCAGTGGCCACTCTAAGGTGTTTTACTTGGAAAGACTAAGGGAGGAGGAATGTGCCCATGGGTCCACCATGGCAGTCTCTGACCGATTCACAGACCTTAACAACCTGATGGATCTAGTTGCTCTGTGGGAGTTCTTCAAGTGCGTAACACTTGCAAGCGAGCTGCAGGAGTCACTGGTGTTATGCCAAGGTGGCAAGGCATTCATTCCATCTCCTGAAAAAAAGTTGGAGGCTACTTGAAGTGTGTCATAATGGTTCCGTGTGAATGGTCGAAGTCATTTCCTTGTGTCCGCCCTTGGTGTGTTAGGGCTTGGACACTGCTGAGAAGGGCAATGAACAGTTCACAGGAATCTTGCTGACGAGGTTGAGGCCATTTATGGTAACGTGCTTCGCCTACCTACCAAGCCCTGGGAAAGCTGAACTCTAGCCCTCCTCACAGATTGACTGCTGTCCGTCAGTGGATGACAGATCACCTCAGATCATGTTGGGGTTCGTGAACAATGGGCTGAGTATTTTGAGCAGTTGTACCAGGTATGACCCTCCAACAGTTAGTGCTCGGCTCAAGTGAATATCCACAATACCTGTAACCAACAGGGACCACCCATCAGCGAGGATGACCTCCTACCCTGAATGGAGGTTATGTGATGGCGATCTCTAGCGTGAAGAGTGGGAAGAGCTGCAGGTGCAAAGGTGATATCCCTGCTTGACTTCTAAAGGATGGGGGTGAACCTATGGCTTGTGTGGCTTGCATGCATCTTAGCGCTGCCATCATGGCTAGTCTGGTACGGTCCCCCTGACCTGTGTGAGGGGCGTGTGTTATCCCTCCCTGGAAGGGGAAAGGGGATCGTGTTGGGACGTAGCAACGTACAGTGGGATTGTGCACGGCTCAGCATACCATCGTGCCTAAAGTTTTTGGCCCATTCTTCTGAATTGTATTCCACGCCTCCTACTGGACGGCATCACGAGCCGGTGCAGTCTGGATTCACTTGCTAGAAATGGCAAGTCAATAAGAGACTGAATACTAGTGCTTTGAGTAATTGCGGAACGCCATTGTGAGTTTGGTTGTGGGTAGCTTGCAGACTACATCAACCTCAAGAAGGTGTTTGACTTTGTGACGACAGATTTATTGTGCCTGATAAGCCAAGCCTATATACCGGGTACTGAAAGTGGCTGGTAAAGTGTGGTAGGGGTCTGTCAAACTTCTTCTTGTTAATTTTCGAGGGGGGTTGGGAGGGGGGGGTAGGCAAAGCGTGTCCTTGCACTATACACTTTTGCAAACATACCTGTATGGATTGGATAATGGGCAAGCTACTAGCCAAGTCATGTGTGGAGCAACACTGGGGCAATATCAGGTCTCAGACCTTGATTCGTGTCAATGATGTTGGCTATCCTATCTGAATCCCTTGAGTCACTGGTGTGCTCTAGATGCATTTAGTATATGAGGCTAGCCCTTAGGGCCTAGAAGTCCTGGACCTAAGAAAAACATTCAGGTGCTTTGGGGGCCTATTAGGGAAAGCCATTTAGTCTGTTCCATAGCTCTTGGGGCGAGGACCGTTGATGTACAGAGAGTTTTACATACTTGGGTAGTATAGTCCATACTCCTGGGCTGTAAGACCAAGAAGTTAACAGACGAGTTGGTCTGGCATCACAGGAAGCCATGAACTCGATTCACAAGACCTTTGAGATGTGTTGGTGAGAAGGACCAGGCTGCATGTCCTTCAAGCCTTTTACTGCCTAGTTTTGTTCCATGGCAATGAAACCTTGATGCTAGTTCTAGTGCTCTTGTGGAATCTGCGGCGCTGATGCGCTTGTTTGTAACAGTCCCCTCACTGGATGCTGGGGTACAGTTGGCAGACCACTGTGTCCAACCGACGGTTAACATGAGACTGGGCTAAAGGTGGGGGACCTGTTACGTGCATAATCTGGAATCACCAACTCAGGCTATGTGGGGGCGACTTAGCTCGTTTCCCTGTGAGATGACGGCCTGCCCATCAGGTGTCTCTTTTGCGAGATAATCCTGGGTGGAGGAGTACCTGTGGGACGACTCATGAGTCTGTGTGTCTTTGGGCCAGCTCTACGAGACCTTTCCGCGAGGAATTAGGAGATGGGCGAGGATCTGCCTGGAGACTCGCCACGAGGGTGACCGCTCGTTTTGGAAGCGAAGGGTGATGCGGCCATGCGTCGCTGTGGTAGGTTGATGTCCCGTGATGATGATGAATGAGGATAGATATATATCCTCATTTATAACAGTATATATATACCTAATAAATATATATATATTTATAGAGCATATGTATATACTATATATTATATATATATATATATATATATATAAAATATTATACAGTAACAGTATACAGATGCATATACCATATATGTATATATAATCAAACAGATAGCTCATAATCGAATGATTTGACCAATAACCTATATGAACTGTCATGACCATGGCGCAAACACCGTACATTATGTTGCTGATGTTTTCGCAGCAGCTGTCGTCAAGTGGCAGATCCTTACACGCTGTTTTTTTTTTTGGTGGTGTTCCTTAGAGACCTTTATCATTGATTGACTAGGGAGAGGTGCTGAAGTAGTTTCCCGTTGCTTTCTGGCAGTGTCTATACTAGATGGGTGATCCTTGACACTGACCATGATGTGGATCTTCTGCTCAGCAGTGTGTGGTTCAGCCATTGAGTGCACTCTTTCCTCTCCTTGAAATCCACATAACCACCTGCTAACCCTGATTGGGTTACCTCTAGGCAATCAAGTTCCTTGCTCAGGGGAACAACAAACAACACTCTAACTACCGTGGCCTCATATATCTATCCTCTCTCTCTCTCCTCTCTCTCTCCCTCTCTCTCGCTCTCTCTATATATAGATATATATATATAGATATATAATTATATATGATATATAGATATACATATAAACATAGATATATATATATATATGTGTGTGTGTGTGTGTGTGTGTGGAAGAAAAACCCATAATACTAAAAACTAGATTATTGAAAATGAGACCAAAATACGTTTCGGAAATCCACCTGGATTCCTCTTCAGGTCTAAAGAGGCAAGGGTGAGGAGGGGTATAAAAGAGAGAGAGGAGAGAAGGCAACGCAGTACACCGGGGCTAGGAGAGGAACAGATGACGGAAAAACAGAGGGGAGGTCACGGAGGATAGGGCGACTATGCACCCGACTTGCCGGCATACGGGAGAAGGCGGTAAGGATGTGGGAGCAAGAGACTATCAGCAGGAGAAAGCACCGCTGTTCAAGTTGAAATTAGGCAGCAGCTTTATAAGGAAAGATTACACCAGTCTTGGGAGTGGACATCAGCGAAGGAAGAAAACAATCCGCGCACACTACCATCATCTGATGGCCAGTGTCCACTGGTGGTAAAAGATGGCGTATTGTTTGCTGGTCCCCCTGTGGACTACAGTACGTACTTATGTGAAGACAGACGCTTGTAAGACTGGCGCCTTGTTTCACCAAGTAATGCCTTGTCACAGGAGGCACAAGGAACAGTATAGGTCCCACCTTCGAGGAAGAAGGCTGGTATGGACCAGGTTGCGACGGAGAGTGCTCACCTGGCGAAAGATCAGCCTGCAGTTGAGAGGGTGAAGAGGGCGACGGGAATAACCAGAATTGGAAGTAACATTCTTTGAATCTTGGGAAAAGGGTAACTATCCACAGCATCTTAGTGCATTGAGAGCTCTATAGTCCCCGCAGGGTTTAGTCTCCATTCTTCTTAGAATGACAATGTGTCAGAAGTTTGAGCTTGCACAGATATTCCCAGATGTAGTTAAAGACTCAAACTTCTTTTCTAAACAATACCGTTCTGGAGGTAATTGACGGGACTTAGCATGTGTAGGTTGACTT
>NC_051388.1:29701149-29703649 GCF_015228065.2 Penaeus monodon | reverse complement strand
GTGCATGTGCCGGATCCACCCACCAGCGAGTAACTTCCTACTCTAACAGAGGTTAGGATGGCGATTTCCAAGCTGAAGAGTGGGAAAGCTGCAGGCATATGTGATATCCCTGCTGAACTGCTAAAGGCTAGGTGGCTCGGGGCCTGCATACAGTCCTGACTGCCATCTGGCAGTCTGGTACCATTCCCCCTGATCTGCTGAGGTGTGTGGTCATCCCTCTCTGGAAGGAGAAAGGGGATCGTTGGGATTGTAGCAACTACTGTGGCATTACACTGCTCAGCATACCAGGCAAGGTTCTCGCCCACATTCTTCTGAAACGGAGACCGGAGCAGTCTGGATTTACTCCTGGCAAGTACACAATAGACCATATACTAGCGCTTCGAGTAATTGTGGAACGCCATCGTGCGTTTGGTCGCGGGTTGCTTGCAACCTACATCGACCTCAAGAAAGCGTTTGACTCGGTGCATAGGGAATCGCTGTGGGAGATCCTGAGACTCAGGGGAATTCCGACACAGATTATTGGCCTAATAGCAAGCCTTTATACTGGTACTGAAAGTGCTGTAAAGTGTGGTGGGGGTCTGTCAGACTTCTTCCCAGTTAATTCAGGGGTGAGGCAAGGCTGTGTCCTCGCACCAACACTTTTTCAACACCTGTATGGACTGGATAATGGGCAGAGCTACTAGCCAAAGTCAGCGTGGAGCAGCACTAGGCAATATCAAGGCCTCAGACCTTGATACTGCCGACGATGTTACTATCCTATCTGAGTCCATGGAGTCACTGGTGGCGGCTCTTGATGCATTTAACAATGAGGCGAAGCCTCTAGGCCTAGAGGTCTCCTGGACCAAGACCAAGATTCAGGACTTTGGGGGCCTGTTAGGTGAACCCGTTCAGTCGATCCATGCTTGCGGCGAGTACGTTGAAGTTACAGAGAGTTTTACATACATTGGTAGCGTAGTCCATATCTCTGGGCTGTCAGACCAAGAAGTCAGTTGATGGATTGGTCTGGCAACAGGAGCCATAAACTCGATCAACAAGAGCGTTTGGAGATGTCGGTAGCTATGCAGAAGAACCAAGCTGCGTGTCTTCAAGGCCTTGATACTGCCAGTTTTGCTCTATGGAAGCGAAACCTGGACGCTATCCAGTGTCTTGGAGTCTCGTCTTGATGCCTTTTGTAACAAGTCCCTTCACCGGATCATGGGGTACAGTTGGTAGGACCACGTGTCCAACCGACGGTTACACCGTGAGACTGGCATGGGACCTGTTACTTGCATAATGCGGGATCGCCAACTCAGGCTATATGGGCACTTAGCTCGTCTCCCTGTGGACAACCCTGCCCATCAGGTTGTCTCTCTGCAAGACAACCCTGGGTGGAGGAGACCTGTGGGACGACCCAGGAGATCATGGCTTGGGCAGCTCTACGAGACCTGTCGCGAGGAATTAGAGATGGGCCGTGGGCCTGCCTGGAGACTCACCTCGAGGAATCCTCGTGGCTGAAAGCGAAGGGTGGATGCGTCCATGCGCCCCCGTCGGCGTTAGCCCCTTGATGATGATGATGATGATGATATATATATATATATATATATATATATATATATATATATATATTATATATATATATATATATATATATATATATATATATATATATATATATATATATATATATATATATAAAAAAGAAAATTCACAATTATTATAGCCTGTATTCAGATCAAAAGCATATTGAATTTATACTGAAAAAAACGTTCTTTGAAAAGTTATTATTCCCTTCTTTTGAAAAGTAGTTCTTGATAACAAATTATAAGTTTTTTTTATGACCATAAAGTTGGTTGTTTTATGCATTCTGATCCATTTTGTGTGCATTCATGATTTAAAACAAAATCACCAATTTTGCTGCTTTTTCTATCAGCTTGAAAAAACTCTCAACCCCTGATGAAGATGCCACCACAGACAGTAGTTGTTGTGCTGCTGAAATTATATCACTATTCAACACATGTGACCTCCACCATCGAACAGCTGACATGCACTTGGTCACAGAATCCGTAAACTTAATTTCATGAAAAGGAGCCGATTTGGCTTGAAATTTCATGATGACTGGGACAAGTGAGGGAAACCTTTCATTGGCATAGGCCATTGCATGACTCACTTCTGCACTAAGCTGTTTTCTTTGAAAGTAAGGATAAATCAGGTTCGCAAGACGATGAGCTTTTGTTATGACTTGGCCAAACCTTCTTCACAGCAGTTAGTTACTGAACCTCTGTCACTGTATGAAGTTAAGAATAATTCATTTCATATTTCCACTGCTTTAGCCGTTGTACATTTATCACTGTACTTTGTCCAAAGCCACAGCAATTGGTTCTAATCGTGATAACCGCTTCAATGTTAAGTTAGACACCTCTCTAACTCTGACATCAGTCTGCTCCCTATCAGCTTCACAAATTTTCATAAGAACTGGCCAATTCTTTATGTATACCTTCAGATAGTTACACATGGTATTCCA
>NC_051388.1:29693649-29696149 GCF_015228065.2 Penaeus monodon | reverse complement strand
ACTATGCCCAACTATGCTGGGTAGCCATACCCAGCATATAAGGGCATTGAGATTGAAACTTGCATTTAGCTTCATGTGACTTTTTGCTGTGTACACTCCTACTAAAGTTTGTAAACACGACGTGAAAGAGGTGTTTTTCGCCAAACTCGGTTGTCCCCGAAAAGATATTTGTATTATTCTCGGTGACTTCAGTGCGACATCCAGCACTGATCGAGCTGCCTTGAGATGTCTGTCAATCCTCATGGTTCAGGAACTGATGCCGGCAGCCTCCTTTTATGGGTCTTTGCAAGGCCCCAAAGATTAAGGATTTCTGTCTCCTGGTACCAGCACTCTGACATGCATCACTGATCATGGTATAGCAATGAGGGCAATATGGCCGAGGAGACTGATCTCACCCTAATTAGCATTAGCTGGAGAATCCTCCAGAACTGCAGGGTCTACTGGATTTGTACTGACCATAGACTGGTTGTGACTACCTTCAGAGTCCACTTCAAAATCCCTCCATTGGTCGGGGAAGGGAACAATCTCGAGGGTTTACTGAAGACAACTCGTTTCGCAGCATTACGGAACCGGACGGACCGTGTGGCAGTGTGGGATACCATCAAGCAAGAAATGCTTGACGCAGCTCAGGAAGCCTCCGGGCTAGAACAGTGGTAACGTGTCGGCCTCTCATCCAAGGGGTCGGCGGTTCGCGCCCCGCCCAGGTGCGAGAAGTTGCAATTGTCGCCCGGAGGTTACTGCTGTGGCTGGGCACCACGGCGGGTAAGGACTCGGTTCAGCCGAGTCAGCACCAGCTGACACACGTGAGCGAGTCGGCAGTAGTCGACACAGGCCGGGCTCCCCTCATGGCATAGCCCGGGCGAAGCTAAGCTTCGCATATCGGACTTATCCTTAGCAGCTCAGGAGTCTATTGATGACTGTCCAAAAACAAGACAGAATTTTATCTTGCAGGAGACACCAGAAGCCACATGTGCTTATCGGACGGGTAATTGCGGCGTTGTAGTGAATGCAACCCTGCAGTAAGCGGGAAGTGACCCTGAGGGAGTCAACTACCACAATGCTTATTATTTCTGTTTGGGCTTTTCGTGTCGGAGCGGCCGAGCGGTAAGAACCCTCCGAAGGCACGGTGGGCCAGGGATAAATATTGTAACTAAAAATAAAAGTTTAGGACTAAAAAAACGAAAAAGAACTAAAATGACATAAAACTGAGCTATTAAAACCATTGAAGGTTTCCAAACACTAGGCTGCCCGTTTTCCTTTACACAGCCCTCGTTTTCTCTGATGCCATTTTCAAAACTGTACTTGTGACATCTACGAATACGAAATAAAAACAAAAAATATTAAAAAGAAGGAGCCTGGGCACAACTCCTTAATAAGAATAATAGGTAACATAAAATAACATGAACATTTTAAAACATTTACTAATATCTCGGCTTTGCTTATATATAACAGCTACAAATTATTTAAAAAGGGGTGCCTTCGTCTCCCTGGTTAATAAGTCAGGTCAATGCCCCGTTGCAGTCTTCCGTCCTCGGATCTCTGGCTTAGAGGAGCATTGCCTGCGAGAGAGATGTCCGGCCAGTGCTCTCTGTTACCGTGTGACCCCTGCACATCAGATCAGGCCAGCGGAGGTTGGTAAAAAAAAGAAGAGAAAAAAACTAAGCATGGTCTGACAGGCTCCTAACAGGCTCGTGTGTTTTTTAGGATTCGCCTTGATTTCACAAGATAAGCACTATAATAAGATGAATATGGGGTGGAATGGAATAACATAAAATGATGTTCACACTAAAACGCGAGCAGATCAAAATAAAAGTAAGTAAAAGCGTTAAAAGAACATACTTCATCTCGCCTTAATGACTGATACCTGGCGGGAAGGGTGAAACAAGGTCGTTTACCCTGAGGTGACCCGCAAACAGCTGGGGATGCTTTTAAAGGCATATCGTACTATTTCTTTATTTGTTTACATTTAAAACATAGAAAAAATATAGAGTTCACTATAGCATCCCTACTAAATCGTTAAGGGCTGGTGGTGAACCTATGTACCTACTCTCTTGACAGAGTTGGCATACAATTGTTATTCAGAGTAACAGTGGCAATGGTAACAGTAAAATAATGGAAATAATTTGTACTAATGCTGCTGCAGAGGATAACAGTGAAACTAATGAAAACGATAATTTAATTGTTATTATGACAATAATAATATATTTAACTAGAATGCCGTAAGTGAAAATTATAATTCTACTGATGAATAAAATCAGAATAGCAGGATAGCAATTTAGACCAGACAAATAAATTGACGAAATAAAAATAAGAGCAACAGTAAAGCACGACCTGAATTTTCAAGATGAAATTAATTTTGAAGATTTTTTTTCTTTAAATGCAGTATATGAATTTCATTATCATAATAGTCATCATGTTCGTTATCAGCCTTGTTAGGATTATCATTGTCATTATGATTTTGTTTTTGATATTGCAATTAAAAGCACCGATTTTTACCGAA
>NC_051388.1:29686149-29688649 GCF_015228065.2 Penaeus monodon | reverse complement strand
GAAATATGCACACAACCTCTGCAGCAGCTCCTCGAGTGTATAGCAAAAGCAGTACATTACCTCATTATACTCTTCCCTTGTCCATTTAAGTCTTGTTTTCTTTTGATTGTTAGTACAAGATGGCCGAACCGCAGGGACAGGGGTGGGAACTATCCCGTCCTAGTAACCTGGCGGATTTTGATAAATGGAAGAGTTAGACTTAGTTCTGCCCTGGGGGATGCGCCCCTTGTTGATCCGTGTGACGGGCGACGCTTCATCACCCACTTCCTACTCTCACTTCAGAAGCAGGATACATTTTAGCCCCACTGCCAAGAAGCTGGTTATCCCGCGCTAACCTCCAATTGGCATGTGTGCACTCGCATTGATTTACAATAATATCATTATCATTATTATTATTATTATTATTATTATTATTATTATTATTATTATTATTATTATTATCATTATTATTATTATTATCATTATTATTATTATTATTATTATTATTATCATTATTATTATTATTATCATTATCATTATTATTATTATTATTATTATTATTATCACTTTATACGAAAGTTTCCTTAGATCTACTTATTAAAATCAAACACCGAGTCACTACCAGTGACCTAGGGTGATTGAAGTTTGAGGCAATGGAACATCAACGAAAACATGCAAAATATGCAGAACAACCACAAATCAAAACATCCAGTCAAATCAATTCACGCACACAAAGAACACATCAGATTGATAATGCTCTTCTGAGAACATGTGCTGTGCTGTTTAAGACTATTTTTTGGATTTCTTTTAATTTTGGATTTCCTGGTATTTGCTCAAGAAACTTATCTGTACCTTTTTTATAAGGCCAAGTGCTCCAATAACAACAGGCAAAGTTTTGGTTTTTAAATGCCACATCTTTTCCACCTCTATTTCCAGGTCTTTATACTTTGATATCTTTTCGAACACTTTTGTTAGGACGTTTCTGTCTGAAGGGATGCTCAAATCTATAAACAGGCAAGTGTTGTTTATTTTGTCCTTGATGACGATATCTGGACGATTTGCCTGTATAGTACGATCTGTGTGAATTGGAAGGTTCCACAAGATTGTAGCATCTTTGCCTTCAGTAACTGGCTCTGGATGGTGTTTGTACTATTTATCCTGTGTTCCGATAGAAAAGTGTTTGCAGATCTTCCAGTGCAGGTACTTGCCCACTCTGTCGTGTCGATTTTTGTACTCATTCGGTGTTAATATTGAGCAACAAGACTCATTCGGTTAAGGTGATCGATTGTCTCAACCTTGTCTTCACAAAACCTACACTTTGAGTCAGTGCCATTGTGCAAGATGTTAGCTTGATAGTTTCTAGTAAACAAACTTTGATCTTGGGCTGCAAGAATAAACCCTCTGTTTCCCCTTTTAGTCCAGAGCTTCTAAGCCACTGATGAGTTGCAATTTCATCTAAATCATTGTTTGCTTCGAGTTGCAAACTGTCCGTGGAGAGGCTTTTCATGCCACCTAGATTTAAGTTTTTCTTGTCCGACCTTCTTTGCTTTTTGTTTTTTATGTTTAGCAGCCAGTGTTGGCAACATATATTATTATTATTATCATTTTATTATTATTATTATTATTATTATTATTATTATTATTATCATTATTATTATTATTATCATTATTATTATTATTATTATTATTATCATTATTATTATTATTATTGATGTTGTTGTGCTTGCTATTATTATTGCTGTCTCATCATCATGATTATTGTCATCATTGTCATTATTTGTTTATGTTTTTTATACATTATTATTATTATTATTATTATTATTATTATTATTATCATTATTATTACTATTACTATTATTATTATCATTATTATTATTATTACTATCTTTACTATCTTGATCATCATCATTATCATCATCATCATTATTATTATTATTAGTATTATTATTATTATTATTATTATTATTATTATTATTATTACTACTACTACTACTACTACTACTACTACTACTACTACTACTACTACTACTACTACTACTACTACTACTACTACTACAACTACTACTACTACTACTACTACTATTATGATTGTTATTATCATTATTATTATTGTTATTATCATCATCATTATTATTATTATTACTATTGCTATCTTCATCATCATTATTATCATTATAATCATCGTTATCATCATCATCATCTATTATTATTATCATTATCATCATCACCATTGTTACTATTATTGTTATTATCATTACTATTATTATTATTACTAGTATCATTATTTTTACTATTACTATTGTTATTATTAATATTTTTTTTATCATTATCATCATTAATATCATCATCATCATCATCATCATCATCATCATCATCATCATTATGATCATTATCATTATTACTATTATTAGCATTATTATTATTATGGAAAGAGAAAAACTAAGCAATTGTCAGGCTTCAAGTCATATTCCTTTCATATTGTGCTGTGTCACGATATGGCACACTCTTTATGCCTGGTGTA
>NC_051388.1:29675020-29681049 GCF_015228065.2 Penaeus monodon | reverse complement strand
TATATAATATATATATTATATTTTTAAAATACATCAATATATGATATATATACATAATAAAATATATTTTGTATATAATATATAATATATATATATATATTAATACATATTATATATGTAATATACATATAATAATAAATATATATACTATAATATATAACCAAAATAAATTATTTATACCATAATATGAATTGAATAACACCCCACACCACCACACACACACACACACACACCCACACACACATCTCTATATATAAAATAAAAATAATTTCTCTGACAACTTTGTATCTGAAGAAAAAAAGGATAAACTCTATCAATTGGATACTGTATACCTCCAACTAAAGTTACTTTTCACAATAATCACCAAACAGCAGCATAATAATCACCAAACCTGACAGGTCGTGGAGTCGTCATCTCATTCAAATACGGCTACCAACACACTGCTCAATATTTTCAATGGCAGCACAACATTTTAGAGTCACTACTGTAGTTTCCAAACTAAAAGACTACCCCGTACCATCAAATCATCATCTATCACGAAAATTACTTACAACTTCTTGTCAACAACGGTTCCCGACCGTTGTTGACAAGTTATGGTCTCCCTAAAGTGCACAAACCAAATATTCCACTTAGACGTATTATTGGCACCTTCAACTATAACACTGCAAAATTTCTTGTACCCATCATCTCTCCCTCAACTACCAATTAGCATACTATAAAAAAAACTCCTTTATTGCAAATGTAATTACATGCCTTAACTTTAAACAATCACCATGGCGAGTTTCGATATGTATAGACTCCTATTTACTAATGTTCTCCTTCATGACCCACAGATACCTCCCAACTTACCAAAGCCAACTATATACCCAAACAGACGGGGTAGTTTTGCGTCCTCCACTGGACCCCTCCTACGCCAATGCATTCATGTACCACCATGAAAATAAATGACTTGAGTTGTGCCGTACCGTTGTACCGACGATCCATTGATAATACCATCGTTCTTTTCAGACATCCGTCACACGTACATCTATGTCTGAATCGCCCAAAACTCCGAACACTCACGTATCAAATTCACTTACGAAACAACAAAAATCGTTACCTTTTTTTGTAAAATGTTGCTATTAATGATAGTGGCCTCTTTCCTACTAGCATTTACCGCAAACCAACCTTCACTGGCCTTGGTCCCATTTCCAGCTATACTCCATACATACACAAATCAAAAGTATGAAAATATTTACCACTATAATTTAAATATGTGTGCACTTGGTCCCCTTTTCATGATGGAATGACTTAAAAAAAAATCTTTGCATCATATTTATTTGCTAAAATATCAAACATTACTGTGTAAATGTTTAAAAAAACCTATTTTATCCATTTTTAAAAGGGGTCACATATATGCAAAACGTAAGTGGATGAATTATTTTGAATTAGAAAACATTAAATTTATATACCCTTTACAAAATTCCCCTAATTTAAAGTTCACTTTTGTCTTTAGCGCCTAAACATAAATTTTTTAAAAACCTAGGATTGCCACTCCTCCTTCCTTTTATTTAGGTATTCATTCACCTATCCTTTCTGCCAGCAAGGTACTGGGTGAATCTCATAAATGAGTTAGTTTACATACCCTCACTCTTATTTTTCCTTGCTTATCTTTTTGCACTCTCTCTCTCTCTCTCCTCTCCCTCCCCTCCCTCTCTCTCTCTCTCTCATCTCCCTCTCTCCTCTCTCCCCTCTCTCTCTCTCTTCTCTCCTCCTCTCTCTCTCTCTACATTTTCTACAACATATTATATATATATATATATAAAATTATATATTATATATATATATATGTATGTATGTATGTATGTGTGTGTTGTGTTGTGTGTGTGTGTGTGTGTGTGTCTTTAATATATATATATATATATTATTAATATATATATATATAAAATTATATATAAAATTATATATATATATATATCTATATATATATATGTATGTATTATTTATTATTTATATTTTTCATTTGGAGGAGGGGTCGGGGGGGGCCGCAGAGGTGGCGTGTACCCGGAGTGACCACACGAAGTTTAACCTCAGGCGTGCTTTCTGGGTAGGCGCTTGGAACATCCGGTCCTTGCGGCAGGATGAGCGGTTACCTCTGCTATCGCGGGAATTGAAGCGACTGGGAGTTGAGGTGGCTGCCTGGTAGCAGCACGATCAGTGTGGGTGGGTACACCGACTTCTGGTCGGGCCGCAGCGATGGTCACCACCTCCAGGGTGTAGCCATAGCCATCTCCAGCCCCTACCGATGAATGTAAAATTGCTGTGAAAGAGGCGTTCTATGCCACACTCGCATCTGTGGCAGACAATTGCCCCCGGTGAGATATTCGCATTGTTCTGGGCGACTTCAATGCGGTATCCGGCTATGGCCAAGCTGGCTATGAGATGTCTGTCGGCCCCCATGGCTCGGGAGCTGATCCCAGCAGCGAGAATAGCCTCCTTGCTAGGTCCCAGAAAATGAGGATCTCTGGCTCCTGGTACCAGCGCTCCAACCCCCATCGCTGGACATGGTACAGCAATACAGGAAACATGGCCAGGAGATCGACCAAATTCTTGTTAGCACATAATGGAGGATCCTCCAGAACTGCAGAGTTTACTGGAGTGCCGAGTTCGTGGCACTGACCACATCTGGTTGTGGCTGCCCTGCAGGTCCACTTCAAAACTCCCCATCCCTCCAGTGGCAACCCAAAGATGTTTCACCTGGACAGACTAAGGGGGAGGAGTGTGACCGTGGGTTCCCCTGGCAGTCTCTGCCCGATTCACTGAACTTGACACCTGACGGACCAGTGCTCTGTGTAACACTCGAAGGCAGTTCAGGAGTCCATTGGCGTAAGCCCGGGGGCAAGGCAGAATTCCATCTCCCTGGAGACATTAGGGGCCCACTGAAGCGTGTCGCGTCTTGCGTAGGGCTCGGTAACTGCTGGAAGGGACAAGGAACAGTTCATCAGGAATCTTGCTGAGGAGTTGAAGGCCATTTTTTTGGTAATGACCTTCGCCCTGCCTAAAAACCCCTGAGAAATCTGAACTCTAAGCCCTCCTCACAGATGACTGCAGTCCGATCAGTGGATGGACAGATCATCTCAGATCATTTTGGGGTTCATGAATGGTGGGCTGAGTATTTTGAGCAGTAGTACCAGGTAGACCCTCCAACAGTTAGCTTGGATGCAAGCTATGTCTCAGTGAAATGTGCCGGATCCACCCACCAGCGAGTAACTTCCTACTCTAACAGAGGTTAGGATGGCGATTTCCAAGCTAAAAGAGTGGGAAAGCTGCAGGATATGTGATATCCCTGCTAAACTGCTAAAGGCTAGGTGGGCTCGGGGCCTGCATACAGTCCTGACTGCCATTTTGGCAGTCTGGTACCATTCCCCCTGATCTGCTGAGGTGTGTGGTCATCCCTCTCTGGAAAGGAGAAAGGGGATCGTTGGGAGTTTTAGCAACTACTGTGGCATTACACTGCTCACATACCAGGCAAGGTTCTCGCCCACATTCTACTGAACGGAGACTGGAGCAGTCTGATTTACCCCCTGGCAAGTACAAAAATAGACCATATACTAGCGCTTCGAGTAATTTTGGAACGCCATCGTGCGTTTGGTCGCGGGTTGCTTGCAACCTACATCGACCTCAAGAAAGCGTTTGACTCGGTGCATCGGGAATCGCTGTGGGAGATCCTGAGACTCAGGGGGAATTCCGACACAGATTATTTGGGCCCAATAGCAAGCCTTTATACTGGTACTGAAGTGCTGTAAAGTGTGGGGGGGGTCTGTCAGACTTCTTCCCAGTTAATTCAGGGTGAGGCAAGGCTGTGTCCTCGCACCAACATTTTTTCAATACCTGTATGGACTGGATAATGGGCAGAGCTACTACCAAAGTCGCGTGGAGCAGCACTAGGCAATATCAAGGCCTCAGACCTTGATACTGCCGACGATGTTGCTATCCTATCTGAGTCCATGGAGTCACTGGTGGCGCTCTTTATGCATTTAACAATGAGGCGAAGCCTCTAGCCCTAGAGGTCTCCTGGACCAAGACCAAGATTCAGGACTTTGGGGGCCTGTTAGGTGAACCCTTCAGTCGATCCGCTTGCGGCGAGTACGTTGAAGTTACAGAGAGTTCTACATACATTGGTAGCGTATCCATATCTCTCGGCTGTCAACCAAGAAGTCGTTGATGGATTGGTCTGGCAACAGGAGCCATAAACTCGATCAACAAGAGCGTTTGGAGATGTCGGTAGCTATGCAGAAGAACCAAGCTGCGTGTCTTCAAGGGCCTTTATACTGCCAGTTTTGGCTCTATGGAAGCGAAACCTGGACGCATCCAGTGTCTTGGAGTCTCGTCTTTTGCCTTTTGTAACAAGTCCCTTCACCGGATCATGGGGGACAGTTGGTAGGACCACGTGGGCCAACCGACGGTTACACCGTGAGACTGGCATGGGACCTGTTACTTGCATAATGCGGGATCGCCAACTCAGGCTATATGGGCACTTAGCTCGTCTCCCTGTGGACAACCTGCCCATCAGGTTGTCTCTCTGCAAGACAACCCTGGGTAGGGAGACCTGTGGGACGACCCAGGAGATCATGGCTTGGGCAGCTCTACGAGACCTGTCGCGAGGAATTAGAGATGGGCCGTGGGCCTGCCTGGAGACTCACCTCGTGGAATCCTCGTGGCTGAAAGCGAAGGGTGGATGCTCCATGCGCCCCCGTCGGCGTTAGCCCCTTGATGATGATGATGATGATGATATATATATATATATATTATATAATAATATATATATATATATTTTATAATATATATTTTATATATATATATAATATTAAAATATATATAAAATATATGTATTTGTATGTTTTATAAAAAGAAAATTCCAAATTTTTATGCCTGTATTCAGATCAAAAACATATTGATTTATACTGAAAAAACGTTCTTTGAAAAGTTATTATTCCCTTCTTTTTTTAAAAGTAAAATTCTTGATAAAAATTATAAGTTTTTTTTATGACCATAAAGTTGGTTGTTTTACGCATTCTGATCCATTTTGTGTGCATTCATGATTTTAAAACAAAATCACCAGTTTTGCTGCTTTTTCTATCAGCTAGAAAAACCTCAACCCCTGATGAAGATGCCACCAAGACCCGTAGTTGTTGTGCTGCTGAACAATCCCGAATGTGACCTCCACATCGAAAAGCTGACATGCACTTTGGGCACAGAATCGGTAAACTTAATTTCATGAAAAGGAGCCGATTTGGCTTGAAAATTTTATGATGACTGGGACAAGTTAGGGAAACCTTTCATTGGCATAGGCCATTGCATGACTCACTTCTGCACTAAGCTGTTTTCTTTTAAAGTAAGGATAAATCAGTTTTGCAAGACGATGAGCTTTTGTTATGACTTGGCCAAACCTTCTTCACGCAGTTAGTTACTGAACCCCTGTCACTTTTATGAAGTTAAGAATAATTCTTTCATATTTCCACTGCTTTAGCCCTTGTACATTTATCACTGTACTTTGTTTCCCAAAACCACAGCAATTGGTTTTTAATCGTGATAACCGCTTTCAGTGTTAAGTTAGACACCTCTCTAACTCTGACATCATCTGCTCCCTATCAGCTTCACAAATTTTCTAAGAACTGGCCAATTCTTTATGTATACCTTCAGATGTTACACATGTATTCCATCTTATGTATTGGGGGATAACAAGGCATGGCCACCTTCCTGGCGGTATCGTGCAGAAGCATAATGATTGTTTCTAATGCATTTACAATGCACACCACATGCTCTTTAATACTGCCAATTTCCAGATCATGAGCTAGAAGATTTAGAATGTGTGCAGTACAACCGTAGGTCACCAGCTTCTGTCCATTTCCTTGTTCTAACAGTTTCTTCATTTTGTTTACATGAGCTGCATTATCTGTCACAATGCTACCAGCATAGTAACCAATTTCCTTACACTTCTGAATTGCTGATTTGAGAGCTCTTCTAGATATTCGACTGTATGAGGCTGG
>NC_051388.1:29662520-29670020 GCF_015228065.2 Penaeus monodon | reverse complement strand
TAGCTTCATGTGACTTTTTGCTGTGTACACTCCTACTAAAGTTTGTAAACACGACGTGAAAGAGGTGTTTTTTTTGCCAACTCGGTTTTCCCCGAAAAGATATTTTTTATTATTCTGGTACTTCAGTGCGACATCCAGCACTGATCGAGCGCCTTGAGATGTCTGTCAATCCCCATGGTTCAGGAACTGATGCCGCAGCCTCCTTTTATGGGTCTTTGCAAGGCCCAAAGATTAAGGATTTCTGTCTCCTGGTACCAGCCTCTGACATGCATCACTGGACATGGTATAGCATGAGGGCAATATGGCCGGGGAGACTGATATCACCCTAATTAGCATTAGCTGGAGGACCCTTTCAGAATTGCAGGGTCTCCCGGATTTGTACTGACCTAGACTGGGTGTGACTACCTTCAGAGTCCACTTCAAAATCCCTCCATCGGTCGGGGAAGGAACAATCTCGAGGGTTTACTGAAGACAACTCGTTTCGCAGCATTACGGAACCCGGGCGGACCGTGTGGCGTGTGGGGTACCATCAAACAAAAAATACTCGCGCAGCTCAGGAGTCCCATTGATGACTGGGCCAAAACAGACGAATTTTATCTTGCAGGAGACACCAGAAGCCCCATTTTGCTATCGGGCGGTAATTGGCATTGTAGTGAAGCAACCCTGCAGTAAGCGGGAAGTGACTCTGAGGGAGTCAACTACCACAATGCTTATTATTTCTGTTTGGGCTTTTGTGTCGAGCGGCCGAGCGGTAAGAACCCTCCGAAGGCACGGTGGGCCAGGGATAATATTGTAACAAAAAATAAAGGTTTAGGACTAAAGAACGAAAACAAACTAAATGACATAAATGAGCTTTTAAAACCATTGAAGGTTTCCCAAAACACTAGGCTGCCCCTTTTTCCTTTACACAGCCCCTCGTTTCTCTGATGCCATTTCAAACTGTAATTTTTGAATTACGAATAAAAAAAAACCAAAAAATTATTAAAAGAGAGGCCTGGGCACAACCCCCTTATAAGAATAATTTGGTACATAAAATAACATGACATTTTAAAACATTTACTAATATCTCGGCTTTGCTTATATATAACACTACAAATTAACTAAAAAGGGTTGCCTTCGTCTCCCTGGTGTAATAAGTCGGTCAATGACCCGTTTCAGTCTTCCGTCCCCGGAAACTCTGCTATAGGGGCCATTGCTGCGCATATTAACTGTTGGTAGCTAGAGAGATGTCTGGCCAGTGCCCTTTGTTACTGTGTGACCCCTGCACATCAGGTCAAAGGGCAGCGGAGGTTGGTAAAAAAAAAAAGAGAAAAAACTAAGCATGGGCTGACAGGCTCCTAACAGGCTCGTGTGTTTTTTAGGATTCGCCTTGATTTCACAAGATAAGCACTATAATAAGATGAATATGGGGGGTAATGGAATAACATAAAATGACATAAAAGAGTTCACACTAAAAAAGCGAGCAGATCAAAATAAAAGTAAGTAAAAGCGTTAAAAGAACTACTTCATCTCGCCTAAAAGACTGATACCTGGCGGGAAGGGTGGAAAAGGTCGTTTACCCCGAGGGGAAACCCGCAAACAGCTGGGATGCTTTTAAAGGCATATCGTATTATTTCTTTATTTGTTTACATTTAAAACATAGAAAAAAATATAGAGTTCACTATAGCATCCCTACTAAATCGTTAAGGGCTGGTGGTGAACCTATGTACCTACTCTCTTGACAGAGTTGGCATACAATTGTTATTCAGAGTAACATGTGCAATGGTAACAGTAAAATATTGGAAATAATTTGTACTAAAGCTGCTGCAGAGGATAACAGTGAAACTAATGAAAACGATAATTTAATTCTTATTATGACAATTTAAAAATATATTTAACTAGAATGCCGTAAGTGAAAATTATAATTCTACTGATGAATAAAATCAGAATAGCAGGATAGCAATTTAGACCAGACAAATAAATTGACGAAATAAAAATAGAGCAACAGTAAAGCACGACCTGAATTTCAAGATGAAATTAATTTTGAAGATTTTTTTTTTTTAATGCAGTATATGAATTTCATTATCATAATGTCATCATGGGTTTGTTATCAGCCTTGTTAGGATTATCATTGTCATTATGATTAGTTTTTGATATTGCAATTAAAAGCACCGATTTTCAAACCGAAATTAGTGTCATTAAAATGAAAAAATAATGACAGTGAAGTTGAAAATTCCCCTTGCACAGAGGAATTTCCATGGCACTAAGAGTCTCTTTTGTTGGCGGGATATATTATGTAAGTGTTTATTGCGTGTATTTAGTAACTTCCTCGACGCATAGGGTTCCAGTGAGACACAGAATTCGTGGGGATTGAAGCTGCAAGATCAGACAGATGCATATTCCGCTTTAAATTCCCGAATATATATGTATAAATGTATGCATATCTGTATGTGTTTGTATCTACCTATTTATCGTTATCTATTTCTATCTATCCTTTTTCTTTTTCGTGAGCTAAAATAAATCATATCTTTATATTTTTTTCCCCCTTTTTTTTTTTTTTTTAATGATGCCATCACCGATGCAGTGTTTGACGAACTACTTGGCGTCTTTTTAACACACACACACCCAAACACACCAACACACACACACAAACAACCCCCCCCCCCCCCCCAAACACAAAACCAAACCACACACACACAAAACCCACACACAAACACAACACAAACACACACACACCAACCCCACACCCCCCCACACACCCACCCCACACACACACACACACCACCCAAATATATATATATAAAATATATATTTTTAAATATATAATAAAAAAAAAATATTTAATATATATATATATTATTAAAATTATATATTTTTAAAACCAAAAATACTACACCCTGCCGTGTTGTGTGTGTGTTTGGGTGTGTGTGTGTGTGTGGGTGGTGTGTGTGTGTGTGTGTGGGTGGGGGGTGGTGGTTTTGGTGTGTTTGTGTGTGGGGGGGTGTTTTGTGTGTTTTGTGGGTGGGTATGTGAGGGGGGTGTGTGTGGTTGTGTTGTTGTTGTGTTGTGTGTTTTTTTTAATATACTATGTATATTTTATATAAAACACACAACCACACACGGGTGTATGGGTTTTTGTTTTTTTTTTTTTTGGGGTTTTTTGTTTTTGGGTAAAACAATATAATACATATATTTATTTTTATATATATATATTATATTATATATATATTTCTGAAATATTATAGGAATTATTTTTAATATAAAATTTATATAATTATTTTATATATATACACCCCGCCCACCATCCCCCCCACACACACAACCCACACAAAACCCCCACACACCCCACCCACCCGCACACCCAACAACCACACAAACCCCACACACACCACACCCCCACCACACACCACACACACACACAAACACCCACACACACACCCACACACACCCACAACACACACAAACAAAAAAAAAAAAAAAAAAAAAAATAAAAAAAAAAAAATAAAAAAAAAAAAAAAAAAAAAAAAAAAAAAAACAAACACAACTTTAAACCCCCACACCCAACAACCATGAACGGGGGGGCCCCATTTTTTCCAAACCCCCCGGGAACACCCCCCACCACACCCCCCCCCACAACAATAAATTTTAAGGGAAAAAAATATTAATTAATAAGATTCCTGAAATTTTGGTGGTTCCTTGGGGGGAATATTATATAATATATTAAAATTATATAATATATATTTTAATATAAAATATATTTATTTATATTGTTTTTTGTTTTTTTTAAATATATAAAAAAAAATATGTAATAATTAATAGATAGATGATAGATAGATAGAGATAGAAGATAATATTGATAGATAAAAGATAGAAGGTAGATAGATAGATGATGAAGATAGTATAATTAATAAAGTATAACTTTCTATGCTGATACTACTTTTTTAAGATCCTTATTTAAAATGGCACTTGAAAAAAAAAAGTGATACAATTACTACTCGTTTTTTTTTTTTTTGTTTAAATGGACTTTAAAATTGCTCCTTGCCAGATACCTAGATTTTAACACAGCAGTTGTTGGGGAAAAGCCCAAATTTTTAAAGCCTTAAAAAATTTGAGCGAAGGGAAAAATCTCTGAATTTTTTTTCTGACCAAATCTTTTTTTTGTTTAGTATAAGGGAAAAATGCAGTGCCAAGCAAACCATCCCATTGCCTTTGAAAATAAAATTTTAAATTCCTTTGTGCAGCACAAAGGGACAGACCGTTTTGGTCAAGCAATAACGACGTGGGAGATTTTTTACTAATAAAAGCAAAAGTTCCTTTATAATGTAAGAAAAATGCCCCTGGTTAAAACACTGCAAAAGTCCATAAAATTTTTGTATGCGAGCCGGGAATAACGTGCAGATGAATCTTTCAGAAGGAGCCAAAAGACGTCCCAGGCACACGTCAAATGTATTACTGAAAGGGGGGGAATCGTGAAAATACTGATAGCCAAAATTTTTGTTTTTAATTACATCATTAGAAATTTTTGGTGGTAAAAGTATGACAAATTATTAAAAACTTCAAAAGCCTTAGCAAAGATTTTTAAAAGTAAAAATGTGATTCTGATGATTACTGATGGAGATAAATATTTAAAGTATTTGAAATGTTAAAATTTTATTTTTCTTTATCATTTTCTCATTAAAAACAAAATTAATAATGATTAATACCCTAAAAAAAAAAAAACTTTAAATTAGAAAAAATGAAAATGTGAGGGGGAAAATAACAAAAAAAGTAAAAAAATTAATTTAATATTAATCATCTTAAGATACCAGAAACAAAAAAAAAATTCTGGCGATATAATATTTATATTATTTTTTCCATCGATAATGCTACTTAAAATCATTATAATTATAACCCTTATTTTTATCATTATTTAATTATTATTTACATTTCTATTACTTTTTTAATTTTTATCACTGTTATTATTATTACTACTCCCGTTTTTCATTTTTAGTATTTTATCATCATAGTTCGTTTTAAAATTATTTTTTATTTTTCTATTATTATTTTTTATTATTATTATTTATTTTTATTATTAATACTATTTTTATTATTTTATTATATTTTATTATTTTATTTTTTTTATTATTTTTACTAGCATAGTGTTATTATTATTATTATTATTATTATTATTATTTATTTATTATTATTATTATATTACTGCTACCAATGCTTCTAATACTAATGCTACTATTATCATTATTACCATAATTAGCGTTCATAATATGATAATAGTAACGATAAAAATAATAATGACAATTACTATTATCATTATTAATTGTTATTATTATTATTAGTAGTAGTAGTAGTAGTATTAGTATTATGATTATTAATATATAAAAGATAAAAAAAATAACAATAATAATAATAATAATAATAATAACATAATAATATTATTATTTATTTTATTATTGTTATTATTTTATTATTATTATTATTATTATTATTATCATTATTATTATTATTATCATTATTATTATTATTATTATTATTTTTATTTTTATTATTATCTTATCATTTCATTTCATTATCATTATTATTATTATTAATAAATAATAATAATAAATATTAATTATTTATTATTATTCTATATTTGTATAGTAGTAGTATATAGTATAGTATATCATTTTTATCCTCATCATCATTGTTGTTATTATTATTATCATTGCCATTATTATTATTACTATCATCATTATCATTATTGTGATTATCATTATCATATTTATTATCTTTATTATCATTTTCATTACCAATGTTATTATTATTATTATTATTATTATTATTATTATTATTATTATTATTATTATTATTATTACTATCATAATTATAATTATAACTATTATTACTAACATTATTATTATTAATATTATCATCATATATTATCGTTTTTTACTCATTATCATCATAAACATTGTTATTATTATTATTATATTATTATTATTATTTATTATTATTTTTATTATTTTTCTTTCTTTTGATCTGGTAATTAAAAACAAACACCGGGTCACTACCAGCGACCTAGGGTGAATGAAGTTTGAGGGAATGGAACCCCCAACAAGAAATATGCACACAACCTCTGCAGCAGGTTTCCCGAGTGCATAGCAAAAGCAGTACATTACCTCATTATACTCTTCCCTTGTCCATTTAAGTCTTGTTTTCTTTTGATTGTTAGTACAAGATGGCCGAACCCGCAGGGCCAGGGGTGGGAACTTCCCGTCCTAGTAACCTGGCGGATTTGAAAAGGGAAGAGTTAGACTTAGTTCTGCCCTGGGGGATGGCCCCTTTTTTGATCCGTGTGACGGGCGACGCTTCATCACCCATTTCCCATACTCTCAACTTCAGAAGCAGGATACATTTTAGCCCCACTGCCAAGAAGCTGGTTATCCCGCGCTAACCTCCAATTGGCATGTGTGCACTCGCATTGATTTACAATAATATTATTATCATTATTATTATTATTATTATTATTATTATTATTATTATCATTATTATTATTATTATTATTATTATTATTATTATTATTATTATTATTATCATTATTTTTATTATTATTATTATTATTATTATTATTATTATTATTATTATTATCATTTTATACGAAAGTTTCCTTAGATCTGCTAAATTTAAAAACAACACCGAGTCACTACCAGTGACCTAGGGTGATGAAGTTTGAGGCAAAAGGAACATCACGAAAACATGCAAAATATGCAGAACAACCACAAAACAAAACATCCCGTCAAATCAATTCACGCCACACAAAGAACACATCATATTGAAATGCTCTTTGAGAACATGTGCTGTGCTGTTTAAGACTATTTTTGGATTTCTTTTAATTTTTGGGTTTCCTGGTATTGCTCAAGAAACTTATCTGTACCTTTTTTATAAGCCAAGAGCTCCAATACAACAGGCAAAGTTTTGGTTTTTTAAATGCCACATCTTTTCCACCTCTATTTCCAGGTCTTTATACTTTGATATCTTTTCGAACACTTTTGTTAGGACCCTTTTGTCTAAGGGATGCTCAAATCTATAAAAAGGCAAGTGTTGTTATTTTGTCCTTGATGACGATATCGGACATTTGCCTATAAATACGATCTGTGTGAATTGGAAGGTTCCACAAGATTGTAGCATCTTTGCCTTCAGTAACTGGCTCTGGATGGAGTTTGTACTATTTATCCTGTGTTCCGATAGAAAAGTGTTTGCAGATCTTCCAGTGCAGGTACTTGCCCACTCTGTCGTGTCGATTTTTGTACTCATTCGGTGTTAAAGGTGATCGATTGTCTCAACCTTGTCTTCACAAAACCTACACTTTGAGTCAGTGCCAAATTTTGCAAGATGTTAGCTTGATAGTTTTCTAGTAAACAAACTTTGATCTTGGGCTGCAAGAATAAAACCTCTGTTTCCCCTTTTAGTCCAGAGCTTCTAAGCCACTGATGAGTTGCAATTTCATCTAAATCATTGTTTGCTTCGAGTTGCAAACTGTCCGTG
>NC_051388.1:29645020-29650020 GCF_015228065.2 Penaeus monodon | reverse complement strand
TATATATATATTCTGTAGAAGAAAGAATATGGAAAAATGAGAGGATATGGAAATTACCATATAGCTTTCATAGTATGATGATTAATTAATTCAGTTAGTTATATTTCATTTGGTACAATGGTTACTCTTGATGCAACAGGCTGTCTGTTTTATTTTTTGCTTCAAATTACCGCTTATGTACAAGGAATTTCCGGATTACCATCAACTGGCAGTGCGGGATTTCAACGGGGTCAGCAAGATTGCTAGACGAGACCGCTACCATTGCACCACACAGCACACATGAGTATTTTTTGTGTGTGTTTTTACACTTGATACGTTTTCAAAACTGCCCAAAAGATGTTCTTCGATACCCTCTTCACTTAGGTGACAACTGCGTTATTTCCTTGGAGAGACCGTGACGAAGCCTCCATCTTCGCATTTTGGTTTGCTCTTTCTGCATGGCTGTTGATCACGTCCCTTGGCATTGCTGCGGCTGGGGGGACGGGGGGACCCCAGCATCTGGTGATGGGTTGCATCATTCCAATGGCAGTTGGGCTCAGGTTCCTTATTTTTTTGTTTTCCTTCTTTCTTTCTTGAAGCTTTGTTTAGGTGTTACTGTGTAGATGCCTCGATTGTCTTATAGATTGGTGGGTTCTTAAGAATTGAGGTGTTTTGGTGTTCAGGGAGGGTGTCGGGTCATCAAAGGGAGCAAGCAAGCCTGCTCGTTCAGAACCGTCGACTGTCGTTCGAGGAACATTCCAATCAAAAGATCAGTTATATATTCTGTGAAATTGTCATGTCTGAAGTAAAGTTTTTTTGTGTTGCTCCATTTCTCGGTTTCTACTTTTGGAAGAACTTAAGAAAAGGTGAGGTGGTTAGGGATGCTAATTGTTATGAACACCCAGATTTCATTATTAAAAAAATTGGCTGTCATAAAGTGTACATGATTTTAATCGTTTCCTAGGGTTCCTTGCTGTGTGTTTCTATTTCTTTTTTTAGAGCCTGATAATTGATTATGATATCATGGGCGTTTTCGATTTCTTCAGGCCCATAGTCATAGATAAGTAATCTAACCTATGTTTTTTCATGGCAACTAAGCACAGGATCGTGTTCAGAACTATTAACAGACCGACTTTTTTCAATTATGATTTTAGCAATTATTAGGGGTAATAATGATAATAATGATCGTAATTGTATAAATCATGACAATGATGAAAATAAAAATGGAAAAGTTGATACAATTGCAATTATAATAACAATTTTGATAATGATGGGAATAATTGTAATAATGATAATGATAATGATAATGATAATGATAATGATAATGATAATGATATGATAATGATAATGATAATGATAATGATAATGATAATGATAAATGATAATAATATATTGTTGTTGTTGTTGTTTGTTATAGTAGTATAGTAGTCTTAGTATAGTAATAGTAGTAGTAGTAGTATTTTCTTTGTTCTGGTCTGATGTACCCAATGCCATGGGGTGGCAGCTATGACCTACTGGAACCCATTTCTTTGGGCTTAGGTCCCATTATCTTGGGAAGGTAGCTCAATACACTGGCTAAGGGTCTCCCTACGCTCCCCTTTCGCACTAGCTGTGCAAGGAAGCATCACGAAAGCCCCTGGTTGACCCCCTTAGACCCGGAGGTGGCAGCCGAATTTCACTCTGACGTTGTGGGACCGCGAAGTGCTAATGGCTAGTACATCAGTCAAGTTCAAATAAGTACGTCCTTCGTCAACCCATCTATACTCCGGTGTAGGCGTTGTTAACATTTGATAGCTGGTCATAACAATAATAATACATTCCAAAGTTAAATCATAACATGTATGTATGTTTCGAGTACATCAATACGATGAAATGGTAACCATAAAGCTGTATAAGCCATGCTAAGTAACCGGAATGCCTGTACCAGGTGGCACTCCATTTGTGTATATATACATTATATATAACATATATAACATATATAGACATATATATAATAATATACATATATAACGTATATATGTATGCACATATATATACATATATATATATATATATATATATATATATAGATATATATATTATATATATCTATAATATATACACACACACACACACAAACACACACACATATATATATATATATATATACATATATGATATATATATATATATATATATATATATATATATATATATATATATATAAATATATATATATATATATATTATAATATATATATATATATATATATATATATAATATATTCATTCTTTTAACGGTAGGTTCATGTCTGAGCCGCCGTGGTCACAGCATAATACTTAGTGTAGTTTCATGTTGTGATGCTCTTGGAGTGAGTACGTGGTAGGGTCCCCAGTTCCTTTCCACGGAGAGTGCCGGGTGTTACCTTTTTTTTCAGGTAATCATTCTCTCTTTTTTTATCCGGGCTTTGGGACCAGCAACTGACTTGGGCTGGCCCGCCCACCCAGCGGCTAGGCAGGCAATCGAGGTGAAGCTCCTTGCCCAAAGGGAACAACGCGCCGGCCGGGTGACTCGAACCCTCGAATTTCAGATTGCCGTCGTAACAGTCCCGAGTCCGACGCTCCAACCACTCGGCCACCGCGGCCTTGACGATCATGGGTTTCCATGATTTTTCTTGGCAATTTAGAGCGGGGGTTTGCATTCCCTTCCCCCCCGGTGTGTTTTTTTTTTTTTTGTTTTTTTTGAGTCACCATCTCTTTTTACCCGGCACTGACTTGGGCTGCCTTGGCCACCCAGCGCTAGGTAGGCAATCGAGGGAAGTTCCTTGCCCAAGGGAAACAACGCGCCGGCCAGTGACTCGAACCCTCGAACTCAGATTACCGTCGTGACAGTCTTGAGTCCGACCGCTCTAACCATTCGGCCACCGCGGCCCCATATATATTTTAAATTTTATTATATTTTACAAAAAAACTTCCGTGTTAAAGCCCGTTGAAAAACCACAATACCCAAAACTAGATTTTATTGAAATGAGACTACAGTTCGAAATCCATGGATTCCCTCTTCTGGTCTGAGAGGAATGGGAGGGGAGGGGGTTAAAAGAGAGGAGGAGAGGCAACGCGGAACACGGGGCAGGTGAGGGCAGGACGAATGGAAGCAAAGGGAGGTAAGTCAGGGCGGAGATCGGGCGGACTTTTGCACGGTGGCCGCATACGGAGAAGCGGAGGATGTGGGAGCAGGAGCTACAGAGAGGAAAAACCGCTGTTCAAGTTGAATTAGGCAGGGAGCTTTAAGGAAGATCCCCCAGTCTGCAGGGCGTGGACACAGAGAAAGGGAAGACAATTTCCCGCCTTAGCAGTCCATCCCCATGGCCAGTGTCCCACTGAGACAAAAGAGGGCATTGTTGTTGTGTCCCCCGAAACAGTGTCTTATGTTTAGCAGACGCTTGGTAAGGCTGGCGCCTTTTCGCCAAAGTTTTCTGCTTGTCACAAGAGGGGCCCAAAGGAACAGCATAGGTGCCCCCCCTTCGGTAGAAGGGGGTGGTAGGACCAGGTTTTTTGACGGGGAGTGTTCACCGGCGAAAGTCAGCTTGCAGTTTTAGAGGGAAAAGGGCCCTCTTTTTCCATATGGGACCCGGGCCCTGAGATGGCTGGTCAGCGGCGCGGATTTTATTTCCTTTCCGCTATGTCCCCCGCAAAAGGTGGAATCCTCCCTTATAAAGCTGCTGCTAAAAATTCACTTTAACGCGGTTTTTTTCCTGCTGATAGTCTCCTTTCTTCCCACATCCTCCACCTTCTCCCGTATGCCGGCCACCCGACGCATAGTCCGCCCGATCTCCGACATCTCAGCCCTTTAGGATGGAATCCAGGTGGATTTGAAACTGTAGTCTCATTTTCAATAAATCTAGTTTTTGTATTGTGGGTTTGTCTTCCATATACACACACACACACACACACCACAACACACACACACACACACAAAACACACATACCACACACAAACACACACACACATATATACATATATATATACATATATACATATATAAAATAACATATATATACATATATTACATATAAAATATATACATATATATATATAAAACATATATATATACATATATATATACATATATATATTTCATATATATACATATATATACATAATATAATATATATACATATATATACAATATAATACATATTAATATATAAATACATATATATCTATATCTATTATACATATATTATCAATATATATAACATACTTTTTATACATATAATACCATAAAATATTTTATACATATATATCCATATCATTAAAAATATATATATTTTATATAAATATATATATATATATTATTTTATATATTATATACAAAGATATTTTAATATATATATATGAGATATATATATATATATATATATATATCATAATATAATATAATATATATATAATTATATACATATATATACATATATCTAATATATTATACATTTTGTATATATATATATATATATATATATTTTATATATGATATATATATATAATTTTATGTATATAATTTTATATATTAGATTCAATCTCTTCATGTATACGATGGTTTCATTGAGGTGTGCTATTTTCAGTCACGATTTTGGGAAAGCAACATGTTTCATATTAATACAACTGGATATATTAAATCCGCTAAAAGTTCCTAATATCCTTTATATATAATCAATTATTTCAAGATATGTATCCGAAACACTCTTTCTGGGCGAAATTACAGGTTTAAGTGTATTCAGAAATTAAACTTTTGGGTTTTCAGAAACTGAAAATTCAGCTAATATTCCTTGAAAACTTTTAACAATAAGTCAGTTTATTTTTAAATATTGTTTTCTAAATTTGCTCCAAATGTCGATTTAGTTTTAATGCGAAAAAGTTTTTATAGAATGTCGTTACAAAGACTTTTTAGAAAAATCATTAGTTTTTGTCCGAATTTAGGATGCTTCCCTTTTGGGTTTAGGTTTTATGTAAAAAAGGAAAGGTGTACTAAGGAGCTGTC
>NC_051388.1:29632537-29640037 GCF_015228065.2 Penaeus monodon | reverse complement strand
GTTTTCGCCCTTTTTTTGGAATTTTTTTTACTGGTTTAACACTTCAATGGATTCTGGCGAAAAAAAAACCTTATGCTCCTCCCTTTTATTTTTCCATAACTGATAAAAATAAAATGTCTTTTTTTTTTTCTACTATTTTTCCTTTTCAAAAGAATTGAATGTAACAACTGTACCACGGGGGTCTATATTTTTAAAGTAAAAATAACACCTTTAAATGCTAACAATCTTACAAACAACCACATAAAAATTGATAAATAAACTAGAAAAAGAAATGAATTTACCCCCAAAACCTCAAAATTGGGGCCTGGTGCTATTAAGAAACCCCACCTGTCCTTGGGAAGTAAAAACCCGGTTGCAATACCCTCTGTGAAATTCTATTTTAAAATAAATTTTTTTTTAACATTTTCATTTACCTTTTCTTTTCTTTTTTTAAATTTAAATGCTACACTTCAAAAGTATAAAATAATATAAATATTAAAATATAAATATAAAATATTATATCTATTATTATATATAATTTTTAAAATATTACACACACATAAAGTGTGTGTGTGCAAATGCACATTATGCCCTATATGTATTTATATTAAAAAATATCTTTTCTGTCCCATCTATCCATATTTTTCACACACACCCAAACCCACACACCATATTGTGTGTTGTGTGTGGGGTTTTTGTGTGTGTGTGTGGGGTGTGTGTTGTGTGTGTTTTGTTTGTTGGGGTGTGTGTGGGTTGTTTTGTGTACATCTTTATGGGTTTTGGTGATGTGAACGATATGGGGGGGGCAGCAGGATACCTATATGTACGGAATCATGACCTTTTTCCTAAAAACTCCCCGCCCCTTTTCCCCCGGAGTTTTAAAGGTTTGGGTATGGGGAGGCAGGCCCTTTTTCTCCACCAAGAGAAACCCTTTCTGGGATTTCCCTCCGTAGTGAAAGTTGCTAAGGGGGGGCAAACCCTCCCCCCCAAATCTCGTAAGCAAAGGGGGGCTGTGGGTCCTGTTTTTGTTGACGCCCCTCATTTTTCCGGACTGGGGGAGGGGTTGCACATCCATTTCTGATAGCCACCAAATTTGCAAAGCCTCGTGAAACCCTTTCAGGGTTTACTGTAGGCCCTTCAGCCTTTCCCTCCCCCTCTCTCTGGGGCAACATCACAGCTTGGCAGAGTGGGGGTCACGGGTTGGCCAGGTCTGGGGAAAATCTGCGTTTTTTCAGGGAGGAATTTTCGGTTACCACCGCTGTTTAAGGGGAAAATAGAGCAGGGGGAGAGTTAAGGTGGTTACTCTCTTTGGGGGTTTAGAAGACCTGGTGCACACGACCAGTGTTTTTTGGGTACACCAAATTTTGGTCGGCCAAATATTTCCCCCCTATGCTGGGGACCCAAAACCCCGCATTAAAAGGGGGTTGAGTTGGGAAAATTCATTTTTTTCTTCATGGGGAAATTTTTTTCTGGACACCCACTAAGTTTTTTAAAAAACAAGTGAAAGAGGTGTTTTTTTGCCAAAACCCCGGTTGTCCCCGAAAAGGTTTTTTTGTATTTCTGGGTGACTTCCGTGCGGGCATCCACACTGATCGAGCTTTCCTTGAATGTTCCCCGTCAATTCCCCATGGTTCGGAACTGATTGGGCCCGGGAGCCTCCTTTTTAAAGGGGGGCTTTTTCAAGGCCCCCCAAAAATTAAAAGGTTTCTGCTCCTGGTACCAGCACCTGACATGCACACCCGGGGGCATGGTTAGGGAATGAAGGGGAAAATGGGCCCAGGAGACTGAATCCCCCCTAAATTTCATTAGCCCGGAGGATCCTTCAGAATTGCAGGGGGTCCGGTTTTTTACTGACCGAGACGGGTGTGACCCACCTTCAAGTCCCCTTCAAAATCCCTCCCTCGGTCGGGGGAAGGGGAAAAATCTCGGGGGTTTTCTGAGAAAAACTCGGTTTTTCGCAGCTTACGGAACCGGACGGCCGTGTGGGAGTGTGGGATCCAAACAAGCAAAAATATCGCCCCACTCAGGATCTATTGTGCCCCCTTTGGCCACCGGGCGCGGTTCGGGCCCTTTCAGTTCCCATTCTTCAAAATCCCCCGGGGGCAAGGGGGATTTTTCCCGGTTGGCATCGCTTTGCACAGGAATCGGTTACCACGGTTTGGGTTTCGGGGAAGGGGGATTTCCTTGGATAAAAGACCGGGGCAGGGCGTGTTGTGCCAACTTTTATTGGGAACCCCCCAAACGGGGGGGCCCATCCGTATGGGCTTGGGGATGAAACGTAGTTCTGTGTTTTTTTTGGGGGTAACACCCTCAAAATTTTTGTCCCTTTAAAAAGGGGTTTTGAAACCTTTCCCGAAAAGTTTGTTTTAAATTTTTTTCAAATGACTAAAAACGGAATTTGTAACCTTTTAAAAATGGGGGGCCCCCCCCCTTTTTTTGGGCTTTAACCCCAAAAAATTTTTTTCTTTTTAAAACCCACCGACTGCATCACAAAGGAAAAAAAAAAATTGGGAGGAGCTGAACCCAATTTAATTTTTTGGGGGGACCTTAAAAATTCATTTTACCATTTTAATGCCTGGGCTGGGTTTACCTCAAAATTAAAATCCTCCCCCGGGGGGGAAGGGGAAAAACCCGGGTTTCTCCTCTTCCCCAAGGAACCGGGGACCTGTGGCAGTGTGGGTACCCGCGAAAATCGACCACCAAAGGGCGAGTGTAAAAAAAAGAAAAAATTTTACTGCGAACCCAGAACCCTTGTTTTTTGGACGTTGGGGGCCAGTAGGAAAAAAAATTGAAAAAGGGGAGGTCCCGGGGGGGAGTCAACAACGAAAAAATTTTTTTTGGTTTTTGTTCCCCAAAAAAAAACCTCCAAGCACTGGGGGAGGGAAAAAATTTGTAAAAAAAAAAGGTTTGGTAAAAGCAAAAGACAAAAATCAAAAGGGTTTTTAAAACCATGAATTTAAACACTAGCTCCCCTTTTTCCCTTTAAACCCCCCTGTTTTTTTTGGCCTTTCCCCTTTTTGTATTTTTTAAATCAAAAAACCAAAAAATTTAAAAAAAAAAGGGGAAACTTTTTAAAAGAATAAAGGAAAATAAAAAACAAAATTTTTAAAAAATTTTACAAATTCCCCGTCAATAAAATAAAATTATTAAAAATTTTGCCCCTTTAAAAGCATAATGCCCCCTTAGTTTCCGCCCGACTTTAAAAAATTTTGGGGTTTTTTCTTTTAGTAAGAATTCCCCGGGCCCCCTCTGTTCGTTCCCCCCTGTGGGTATCAGCAGGTTGGTAAAAAAGAAAAAAAAATAAGGGGGTTAAGGCTTAAATTTTTTTTTTTTTAATTTCCCCCTTTTTCAAAAAGTTTTTTGATAATTTGGGGAAAAAAAATAAAAAAAAAAAATTTGTTTAATTTTCGCGGGCAGAAAAAATTTTGAAGTAAAAGCGAAAAAAACAATCATTCCCCTTAATCTGATTAAAAGGGTAAAATCTTTTGGGTGCCCCCCGCCATACCCTTAAAATATCTATTTTTTTTTATTTTTTTACTTTAAAAACATAAAAAAAAAAATTCCCCTTTTTTTTTAAATTTTTGGGGGGGGTTTTGATTTTCCCTTCCCCAAAAACAAAAACCCAAAAAAAAATTAACAAAAAAAAAAAACAACCCCGCAAAAACAGGAAAAAAAAACGATAAAAACAACAAAAAAAAAACAAACCGAAAAAAAAACAAAAAAAAAACAAATACAATCAATTTCCCAGAAAATTTTGACGTTAAAAAAGAGAACAAAAAGGGCCCCTGAATTTTAAGTAAAAATTTTTTAATTTTTTTCAAAGCGTTTAATTTATATCATTTCTCTTTTCCGTTTGCCGTTGTTTACATTGCAATGTTTTTTTTAGAAATTTTAAAAGCCCTTTCCCAAAACAAAAAGTTGACGGGAATTGAAAACCCCCTTTAAAAAACCCCCATAAAAAATTTCCCTTTTTTTTTATATTATTAATTTTATTTATTAAAATTCCCTACGAAATATTTGAACAAAATTTTTTTAATAAATAAAATATATTTTTAATTGAAATATATTTAAATTATGAAAACCTTTTTGTTTGTTTTTTTTGTTTTTTTTTTTTTTTTTTCTTTGTGGCTTTTTTTTTTATTTTTTTTTTTTTTTTCTTTTTTTTGGGGGTTTTGGTGTTGAGTACTTGGGGTCTTTTAAAACACCCCCCAAAACACACACACACACAAAACCAAACACCAACAAACACCACAAAAAAAAAAAAAAAAAAACAAAAAAAAAAAAAAAAAAAACAACAAACCCACCCACTTTTATATATATATTATTATTTTAAAATTATAAAATTAAAAAATTATATAAATAATAATTTTAAAATTATTAATAATACACACATTAAAAAATTTTTTTTTTTTTTTTTTTTTTTTTTTTTTTTTTTTTTTTCGGGGGGGGGGGGGGGGGGTTTTTTTTTTTTTTGGGGTTTTTTGGGGGTTTTTTTTTTTTTTTTTATATATAAATTTATATTTAAAATCAAAAAAACCCCAAATTTTTTTTGGTTTTTTTGGGGGGGGGGGTTTTTTTTTTTTTTAAACAAAAAAACAAAAAAAAAAATAAAATTAAAAAAAAAAACCCCAAAAAAACAAATAAAAAAAAAAAAAAAAAAAACACACCAAAAAACAACACAAAAAACCAACACACACACACACCACACACACCCACAACCACACACCACCACAACACACAAAAAAAAAAAACCCCACACACCACACCCCAAACAAAACACAACCCCACAACACACACACAACCCCACACACCACAACAAAAAAAAACAAAAAAAAAAAAAAAAAAAAAAAAGGGAAAAAAAAAAATTTTTTTTTTTAAAAAAAAATATATATATATATTTTTAATTAATTATATAATTAATATATATCTTTTTTTTTTCTTTTTAATATTATATATTTTAAAGGGATTTTAATTATTTTTTCATTTGTATCCTTTTAAATATATTATCCCCTTTTTTTAAAGGGGGGGGTCCCTTTTAAAAATTTCTTTTTATGGCGGGGAAAGATGACTTGGGGTTTTTTAAAAAGTGTAGGAGGAAAGGTTTTTTTTAAGGGGAAACCCGCGCCACTACTAACCAATTTTGCCTAAGGGAAACCCCGACCTCAAAACCTTACCCCCCCAATACTTTAATTTTTTTTTTAAAATATTAATAAAATTTAAAAATTTTATTAAATTATTTTTGTGGGGGGTTTTTAAAATTTTTTTTAAAAGAAATTTTTAAAAATGTGTTTAAAGAAAAGTGAAAAGAAAAATGTGTGAAAAAAAAAAAGTTTTTGAGAAAAAATGATTAAAAAGTTAAGGAATTTTTAATAAAATAAAAGTCCTTTTTTAAAAAAAAAGGGGAAAGCGTAAAAACTCCTTTTTTTTATTTTTTTTAAGTTTAAAAATTGGGGCCCTTCCAGATAATCTTGGGGGGAAAAATTCCGGGCCACGCATTTTTTAAAAAGTAATTTAAAATTAAAGGGAAATTTGATCAAGGGAACCCCTTTTTTTTTTGAACAAATTTTATTTTTTTCAAATGGGAAACATGGTAAGCAAAATCTATCCTGGGAAAAAAATTTTAAAAAGTTTTTGGGAAAAAACCCCCCCCCAAATTTCGATAAAATTTTTTGAATAAAAAAATTTTCCTTTAATGTAAGGAAAGCCCTTTTAAACCTTTCAATTTTCCCTAAGTCTTTTTTCCCGGGTTTAAAAGGGCAAAAAGAATTTGCAAAGGGGCCGGAGGCCCCCCCGGGCATCACTCGAGAATTTTCAAAATAATTCTAATAAATACAAAAAAACCAAATTTTTTTTTTTAAAAAAAAAATTTTTGGTTACCTTTATAAAAATTAAAACTTCTCCCCCGAAATATTTTTTTTTGTAAAAAATTAATTTGTTCGATCAAAAAAAAAAATTTTTAAAGGGAAAAATTATTTTTAAATTTTTTTCCTTTTTAATTTTCTTAAAATGAAATTGAAAATTTCCCTTTCAAAAAAAACTTTTAATTTTTTTGGGGAATAATAAATAACAGTAAAAAATATTTTTAAATTTTTAAATCTCTTAAATACCAAAAAAAAAATTTCGTTTTTGATTTTTTATTATTTTTTCATAGAAACTATTAAAAATTTTATTTTTTCAAAAAAAAAAAAAAATTTATTATTTAAAAACTTTTTTAAAATTTTAATTTTATATTTTTTTTATACCCCTTTTAAATTTTTTGGAAAATATCGATTTAAAATTCTTATTTTTATTTTTTTTAATTTTTAATTATTATTAATTTTTTTTTTTTAAAATATTATTATTATTTTATTTATTTATTATTTTTATTTTAAATTTTATATTTATTAAAAATTTTTTAAATTATTTTAAATAAAATTTTTAAAATAAAAAACAATTTATTATATTTTTTTTTTTATTATTAGTAGGTATAAATATTATATTATATTTTTTAAATTATAAGTAAAAATTAAAAACAATTAATAAAAAAAATTTTTAAATAATAAAAAAATTTTAATTTTTATTTTTTTTTTTAAATTTTAAAAATTTTAAAAATTATTTTTATTATTATTTTTTATTTTTATTATTTTATATTATTATTATATTTGTTTTATAAAACATATATTTATAATATTATATTTTTATTTTATTGTTTATTTTTTTATTTTATTTTTTTTTTTTATATTATATTATTTTATTATTATATTATTTTTTATTAATTTCATATTATAAAATAATCATCGTTATTAACATTATTATAATTTTTTATAATATTTTTTTTTTTATTTTATATTATTTTTTTATATTTTTTAAATATTTTCTTTATCATTATCTAATTTTATTATTATTTTTTTAAAAAAATAAAAAATAATAATGATTATTTTTATTTTTATATTATTATTATATTAGTATATATAAAAAAAATTTATTTTTTTTATATTTTTTTTTTTTTATTTTATTATTTTTAAAATATTTTTGGATTTATATTTATTATCTTTTTAATTTTTTTTTTAAAAATGTTATTATTTTTATAATTTTTTTATTTTATTTTTATTTTTTTTTTATTATTATTTTAATTATTTTTTTTTTTAAATTTTTAAATTAAAATAAAACCCCCTAAACCCGGTTTTAAAATCGGAACCCAAAAAAAAATTGAAAATTTGGGAGCCGGCCCAAAAAAAAAAAAAACCCCTATTATATTTTTCCCCCTTTTAAAAATTTTTTTCTTTTTTTTTTTAAAAGGCCAACCGGGGCCAGGGGGGGGAACTATCCCGTCCTAGAAACCTGGCGGTTTTTGATAAATGGAAGAGTTAGATGTTCTGCCCGGGGGGTGGCCCCCTTTTTGTTTTGGGGAAACACCTTATCCCCACTTCCCATTCATTAGGCGGGATTTTACCCCGCAAAACTTCCCCCCCCCTTTTTAATATTTTTAATAAAATTTTTATTTTTATTTAATTTTTTTTTATTTTTTTTTTTCTTTTTTAT
>NC_051388.1:29617537-29620037 GCF_015228065.2 Penaeus monodon | reverse complement strand
TTGATAGATATCATTCAGATAAATAACAAAACTATCAGTTGAGAGGCATCTATTTTTAGCTATATATATATATATATATATATATATATATATATATATATATATATATATATATATATATATATATATATATATATATATATATATATAATATATATATATATATATATATATATTATACATATTATCATATATAATATATATATATATATATATATATATATTCTGATACAATATATATATATTATATATGATATATATATTATATAATATATATAATATCTGACATATATTATATATATATATATATATATATATATATATATATATATATATATATATATATATATTCTGTAGAAGAAAGAATATAGAAAAATGAGAGGATATGGAAATTACCATATAGCTTTCATAGTAGTGATGATTAATTAATTCAGTTAGTTATATTTCATTTGGTACAATGGTTACTCTTGATGCAACAGGCTGTCTGTTTATTTTTTGCTTCAAAATTACCGCTTATGTACAAGGAATTTCCGGGATTACCATCAACTGGCAGTGCGGGATTTCAACGGGGGTCAGCAAGATTGCTAGACGAGACCGCTACCATTGCACCACACAGCACACATGAGTATTTTTTGTGTGTGTTTTTACACTTGATACGTTTTCAAAACTGCCCAAAAGATGTTCTTCGATACCCTCTTCACTTAGGTGACAACTTGCGTTATTTCCTTGGAGAGACCGTGACGAAGCCTCCATCTTCAGCATTTTGGTTTGCTCTTTCTGCATGGCTGTTGATCACGTCCCTTGGCATTGCTGCGGCTGGGGGGACGGGGGGACCCCAGCATCTGGTGATGGGTTGCATCATTCCAATGGCAGTTGGGCTCAGGTTCCTTATTTTTTTGTTTTCTTTCTTTCTTTCTTGAAGCTTTGTTTAGGTGTTACTGTGTAGATGCCTCGATTTTCTTATCGATTGGTGGGTTCTTAAGAATTGAGGTGTTTTGGTGTTCAGGGAGGGTGTCGGGTCATCAAAGGGAGCAAGCAAGCCTGCTCGTTCAGAACCGTCGACTGTCGTTCGAGGAACATTCCAATCAAAAGATCAGTTATATATTCTATGAAATTGTCATGTCTGAAGTAAAGTTTTTGTGTTGCTCCATTTCTCGGTTTCTACTTTTTGGAAGAACTTAAGAAAAGGTGAGGTGGTAGGGATGCTAATTGTTATGAACACCCAGATTTCATTATTAAAACAATTGGCTGTCATAAAGTGTACCATGATTTTAATCGTTTCCTAGGGTTCCTTGCTGTGTTTCTATTTCTTTTTTTCTAGAGCCTGATAATTGATTATGATATCATGGGCGTTTTCGATTTCTTCAGGCCCATAGTCATAGATAAGTAACCTATGTTTTTTTTCATGGCAACTAAGCACAGGATCGTGTTCAGAACTATTAACAGACCGACTTTTTTCAATTATGATTTTAGCAATTATTAGGGTAATAATGATAATAATGATCGTAATTGTATAAATCATGACAATGATGAAAATAAAAATGGAAAAGTTGATAAAATTGCAATTATAATAACAATTTTGATAATGATGGGAATAATTGTAATAATGATAATGATAATGATAATGATAATGATAATGATAATGATAATGATAATGATAATGATAATGATAATGATAATGATAATGATAATGATAATGATAATAATAATATTGTTGTTGTTGTTGTTGTTAGTAGTAGTAGTAGTAGTCTTAGTAGTAGTAATAGTAGTAGTAGTAGTATTTTCTTTGTTCTGGTCTGATGTACCCAATGCCATGGGGGTGGCAGCTGTGACCTACTGGGAACCCATTTCTTTGGGCTTAGGTCCCATTATCTTGGGAAGGTAGCTCAATACACTGGACTAAGGGTCTCCCTACGCTCCCCTTTCGCACTAGCTGTGCAAGGAAGCATCACGAAAGCCCCTGGTTGACCCCCTTAGACCCGGAGGTGGCAGCCGAATTTCACTCTGACGTTGTGGGACCGCGAAGTGCTAATGGCTAGTACATCAGTCAAGTTCAAATAAGTACGTCCTTCGTCAACCCATCTATACTCCGGTGTAGGCGTTGTTACATTTGATAGCTGGTCATAACATAATAATACATTCCAAAGTTAAATCATAACATGTATGTATTTTCGAGTACATCAGATACGATGAAATGGTAACATAAAGCTGTATAAGCCATGCTAAGTAACCGGAATGCCTGTACCACGTGGCACTCCATTTGTGTATATATACATATATATATACATATATACATATATATACATATATATATATATATATATATATATATATATATTATATATATATTATATATATATATATACACACACACACCACACACACACACACATATATATATATATATATAATATATATATATATATATATATATATATATATATATATATATATAAATATATATATTATATATATATATATATATATATAATATATATAT
>NC_051388.1:29600753-29613253 GCF_015228065.2 Penaeus monodon | reverse complement strand
TGGTGTGGTGTGGGTGTGCGTGCGTGGTGGTGCGGTGTGTTATATATGACTTTAATATTATTATATATATTATATAATATATATATATAAAATTATATATATATATGCTTATATATATACAATATATATATCAAATACACACATACACACCCCAACACACACACACCCACAACCTAAACACACACACACACGCGCAACACCACCACACACACACGCACACACACACAACACACACCACCCCACAAAACCCACACACACACACACACACATCCACACACACACACAACCACCACATACACGCACGCAAACAACCACACACACACACACACACATATATGTGTAAAAATTAAATATTATATAATAATATAAAATTTATTATATATTAATATATAACATCTATATAATATAATATATATAGAATATATATATATATAATATTATAATATATATATAATTATATATTAGGTTTTGTGTGTGTGTTTTTGTGTGTGTGTGTGGGGGTGGTGTGTGTGTGTGTGGGTGGGTGTGTGTGGTGGTGTGGGTGGGTTGTGTTGTGGGTGTGTTGGGGTTTTATAATAAGATTATAATAATATTATAATATTATATAATATATATAATTTTTTTATACACAAAACCCCCACACACACACACACACAATAAAATTTTAATATATATATATATTTATATATATATTAATATATATATATATATATCATAACTATATATATATGTTTTTGGGTGTGTGTGGGGTGTGTGTGTGTGTGTGTGTGGGTGTGTGTGTGTGTGTGTGTGTGTGTGGTGTGTGTGTGTTTTTTTATATGGTATTATATGTTTTAACTATGTATATAATGTATATGTATATAAATTTTAATATGTAGCACATATATATATATATTTTAAAAAATATATATATATTTTTTAATATATATTTATATATATATATAGCTAAAAACCAAAAATGAAATTATTTTTTTTTACTCATAGTGTAAATTCGCTGCCATATTCTTTTTTTTTATCTGCAAATCATTTCGTTCTTTTCCCTTTTCCCCTTTTTTTTTTCCCCCTTGTCATGTTTCCCCTGCCCCCCGCGGGTCCTTTTTCCCGCTTTCTGTTCGGGGCCTTTCCCGGGGGAAGCAGAAGGCCCCCGTGCTGGCGCGGGGCGGAAGGGCAACGCAGTGGGTTGGGTGTGGGGCGCAGGGGGGAAAAGGGAAAAGTTTTCCCCCAAACATTTCTTGTAAAATAAGTTGCAAATTTGGGGAAGAAGAGTGCATTTCAGAATATTATGACAAAGTATGTCTTTACTGGGGCGACCAGAAACATCTAATCTTCTAATGCAAAACCCAGCAATCAAACCGCCATAAATCGAAAATCCCCAAAGATAGCAGGCGGGTATAAAGGGTATCGATTTGCTTGGGCTTATGTACCACACACCCACAACAACACAACACCACACACACACACACACCACAACACACACAACACACACACAACACACAACATATATATAATTATAATATATTTATATAATAATATATAAAATTATATATATATATGTAGTGCTGTGGTGTGTGGTGTTGTGTGTGTGTGTGTGTGTGTGTGTGTAAATATATATATTAATATATATAATATTTTATTATATATTTTAAAACTAATATATATATATATAATTATATTTTAATATATATATATTTTATAGGATTTTACATATTTTAATATACATTATATATATATATATAAAATATATTATATATTTTATAAATATATATTATATATATATATATTATATATGCTATGTGCTTGTGGTGTTTTTTTTTGTGTGCTTTGCGTGGTGTGTGTGTGCTTTTTTAAATTGTAGGGTTTTGGGTGTGTGGTGGGGGTTTTTGGTGTGTGTGTTGTTGTGTGTGTGTGCTTTTTTGCATTAGAGTTGTTTTTTTTGGGCCAAAAGACTAAAAAAAAACAAAAGAGAAAATCATCACTGGAAACCGGCTTTTTTCTTCGGATTTGAGAGTAAGGCAAACCTCAATTTCCAGGGCCTAGCCAAAACCCGAGGCCGACAGCTGGAACAAAAGATAGAGAAGGTTTTTATTAAAAACCCCCGAAATTTTGCACATTTTTATTCCTTAAAATTTTTTTGCGAAGAAAGGAAGTTGAGTAAAAGTCAGAAAAAAAAGTACTTTTTTCCTTTGACAAACTAATAAGAAAAAAAAGGAAAGCCGGGGAAGGGGACTTGCACCCTAAACAGGGGGTAACGAGAATTGTTCAGCTCCACATGACCACAAATTTAAGGAAAATTTGTTTTTTTGACTGTACATTTTAGACCTTTCAGATCTGTTTCCTAAAAATGTCAGCATATCGGCATGCTCGGCCTTGATATTCTTATCCAGTAATTAACTCCAGGGAAAGAGGACGAGAGCAAAGCCCCGACGCTGCCGCCGCACGTCGGAAACCTTCAGGCAAAATCTGTGGACACAAAGGGGCGCAAGCTTTAAATCAAAAAAAACACCCAGCCGTTCGAAAAGCGCTTTTTGTCGCGGATTATACGTTTAAAACAACATAAGAATGGGATCGGGGGTGTTAGTGCGCAATTTCATAATGAATCTTAATTGGAGCCTTGGCATCATTTGACACGATTCTGTAATTGGTATTTAGGTTTTTAAAAGAGTTGTTCCCGTGTTCATTTTTTCAGTAAGCAAACATTGCTTTATCTCACTCCATTAGGGGAAAGTTTAAAAAACACCACACAAAAATGTTTTTCTTAAAATACATCCAGTGGGCGTGCGCATTTTTCTCTTTCAAATCTCTCTAGCAATTTTTTTCGATTCCCCTCTTTCTGTTATTATCTCATTTTCTTCTGTCTATTTTGCTACTTCTCGATCATCTTTTCTCATGTTAGTTACAGTGTATATGTATATATGTGTGTGTGTGTGTATTTTTCTTTTTCTATCGCATTTTTATTTCTGTTCTCTCTTCCTCTTTTCTCCCCCCCCCCCGTCTCTCTCTCTCTCTCTCTCTCTCTCTCTCTCTCTCTCTCTCTCTCTCTCTCTCTCTCTCTCTCTCCCTGGGCTTTCATGGGATCCTGGTAAGCCGGCCCTCCAACTGCATCCTGAGCGTCCAACACCTTTCCTGAGAAGCCTCTAGTCAGCATCATGCACACGAGGCCAAAGAGGAGGGCGGAGGAAAGTAGGAAAAAAGCGAAATAAATAAGGCAGAAGGCGGCAGCAACTCGCGGATTTCCTGGACTGCTATTCCTCATCGCGTCGACGAAGACTGAGGCAAAATCAGGTTTGTGGGCAGCCTAGACGTCATTACTGCGAATCTGCTATGATCAGATTATGCTTTATGCTTACAACTACGACGGAACAACCGCCATTGCATTTATAAGGATATAGTAATTTACACTGGTAATGCAAGTGTCAGATTGAGAGGATAAGTGTGTCTAAGCGAGTAACTGATTTTCTTGATAGATATCATCAGATAAATAACAAAACTATCAGTTGAGAGGCAGCAATTTGTAACATATATAATATATATATATATGATATATATATATTATATATATATATAATATATGATATACTATAATTTATTATTCTGGTACATATAGTATATAGTATAATAAATTTAAATATATAATATTTTATATATATAATGTAATATATATATATATATATATATATATCTGTACATATAGTATATATATGTGATATGATAGATATATATATATATAGATATAATGTATACATACATATATATATATATATATATAAATATATATGTAACATATATATATATATATATATATATATATATGTATACATATATATATAAAATATTTATCATATATATATATATAGAATATATATTATATATATATATATATATTATATATATTATATATATATTTATAAATAATAATATATTCTGTAGAAGAAAGAATATGGAGAAAATGAGGGATATGGAAATTACCATATAGCTTTCATAGTAGTGATGATTAATTAATTCAGTTAGTTATATTTCATTTGGTACAATGGTTACTCTTGATGCAACAGGCTGTCTGTTTATTTTTGCTTCAAAATTACCGCTTATGTACAAGGAATTTCCGGGATTACCATCAACTGGCAGTGCGGGATTTCAACGGGGGTCAGCAAGATTGCTAGACGAGACCGCTACCATTGCACCACACAGCACACATGAGTATTTTTTGTGTGTGTTTTTTACACTTGATACGTTTTCAAAACTGCCAAAAGATGTTCTTCGATACCCTCTTCACTTAGGTGACAACTTGCGTTATTTCCTTGGAGAGCCGTGACGAAGCCTCCATCTTCAGCATTTTGGTTTGCTCTTTCTGCATGGCTGTTGATCCACGTCCCTTGCATTGCTGGGCTGGGGGGACGGGGGGACCCAGCATCTGGTGATGGGTTGCATCATTCCAATGCAGTTGGGCTCAGGTTCCTTATTTTTTTGTTTTCTTCTTTCTTTCTTGAAGCTTTGTTTAGGTGTTACTGTGTAGATGCTCGATTTTCTTATAGATTGGTGGGTTCTTAAGAATTGAGGTGTTTTGGTGTTCAGGGAGGGTGTCGGGTCATCAAAGGGAGCAAGCAAGCCTGCTCGTTCAGAACCGTCGACTGTCGTTCGAGGAACATTCCAATCAAAAGATCAGTATATATTCTATGAAATTGTCATGTCTGAAGTAAGTTTTTGTTGTTGCTCCATTTCTCGGTTTCTACTTTTGGAAGAACTTAAGAAAAGGTGAGGTGGTAGGGATGCTAATTGTTATGAACACCCAGATTTCATTATTAAAACAATTGGCTGTCATAAAGTGTACCATGATTTTAATCGTTTCCTAGGGTCCTTGCTGTGTTTCTTTTCTTTTTTTCTAGAGCCTGATAATTGATTATGATATCATGGGCGTTTTCGATTTCTTCAGGCCCATAGTCATAGATAAGTAATCTAACCTATGTTTTTTTCATGGCAACTAAGCACAGGATCGTGTTCAGAACTATTAACAGACCGACTTTTTCAATTATGATTTTAGCATTATTAGGGTAATAATGATAATAATGATCGTAATTGTATAAATCATGACAATGATGAAATAAAATGGAAAAGTTGATAAATTGCAATTATAATAACAATTTTGATAATGATGGGAATAATTGTAATAATGATAATGATAATGATAATGATAATAATGATATGATAATGATAATGATAATGATTATGATAGTGATAATGATAATGATAATGATATGATAATGATAATAATAATATTGTTGTTGTTGTTGTTGTAGTAGTAGTAGTATGTCTGTAGTAGTAGTAATAGTAGTAGTAGTAGTATTTTCTTTGTCTGGTCTGATGTACCCAATGCCATGGGGGTGGCAGCTATGACCTACTGGAACCCATTTCTTTGGGCTTAGGTCCCATTATCTTGGGAAGGTAGCTCAATACACTGGCTAAGGGTCCTCCCTACGCTCCCTTTCGCACTAGCTGTGCAAGGAAGCATCACGAAAGCCCCGGGTTGACCCCCTTAGCCCCGGAGGTGGCAGCCAAATTTTCACTCTGACGTTGTGGACCGCGAGGTGCAAATGGCTAGTACTCATAAAGTTAAAATAATACGTCCTTTCGTAACCCACTATACTCCGGGTAGGCGTTGTTCATTTGAAGCTGGTCAAAACATAATAATAATTCCAAATTTTAAATCTAACGTATGTTTTTCGGTACATAAATACGATAATGGTAACATAAAGCTGTATAACCCAGCTAAGAAACCCGGGAATCCCTGTACCCAGGGGCACTCCATTTGTGATATATACATATATATATACATTATCCCATATATACATATATTATAAAAAACAGATATACGTAATAGTATTCACATATTATACATAATATTATATTATAATATATTTTTAAATATAATAATAATATAATAATTTATATAACAACACCACACCACCACACAAAATATAAAATTTATATATATATAAAAATATTATTTTATATAAAATTATATATATATATATATAAATTAATAAATTATATATATTATATATATTAATATTATTATATATATATTAATTACACACCACATATTATATTATATACATATTATATATATATAATATATATATATTTATATATATATATAATATATGTATTATATAAAATTTTCTTCTTTTAACGGTAGGTCAGTCTGAGCCGCCGTGGTCACAGATAATACTTAAGTGGTTTTCATTTTGGGATGCTTTGGGGAGTACGTGGTGGGGTCCCCAGTTCCTTTCCACGGAGAGTCCCGGTTTATTTTTTTTGGGTAACTTTTCTCTCTATTTATCCGGGGTTTTGGGGCCCAGCACGACTGGGCGGCCCGCCCACCAGCGGAGGCAGGCAATCGAGGGAAGCTCCTTCCCCAAGGGAACAACGCCCCGGCCGGTGACTCGAACCCTCGAACTCAGATTGCCGTGAAGCCCGAGTCCGACCCTCCAAACCCAACTGGGCCACCGCGGCCCTTGACGATCAGGTTTCCATGATTTTTTTGGGGAAATTTAGAGCGGTGGTTTGCCATTCCCTTTCCCGCCCGGTGTGTTTTTTTTTTTTTTTTTTTTTTGAGTCACCATCTCTATTTCCCCGGCACTGATTTGGGCTGCCTTGGCCCCCCACGGCTAGTAGGCAATCGGGGAAGTTCCTTGCCCAAGGGAAACAACGCGCGGCCAGTGACTGAACCCTCGAACTCAGATTACCGTCTGACAGTTGACCCGCGCTTAACCATTGGGCCCCCCCCGCGGCCCCCATAAAATATATATATTAAATGTTAAAAAAACCCTTCCGTTTTTGATGCGTGTTAGAAAAACCCACAATACAAAACAATAGATTTATTAAAAATGAACTACATTTTGAAATCCCCTGGTTCATTTTCTGGTCTAAGAGGAAGGGGAGGGGAGGGGGTAAAAAAGAGAGAGAGGAGAGGCAACGGGGAAAACACGGGGCGGGTGAGGACAGACGAATGGAAGCAAGGGGGAAGTCAGGTCGGAGGATCGGGCGGGCTATGCACCCGGGGGGCCGGCATACGGGGAAGGGGGAGGATTGGGGAAACAGGAGACATCAGCGGGGAAAAGCCGCTGTTCAAATTGAAATTAGGGACAGCTTATAAGGGAAAATTCCACCAGTCTGGGCGTGGAATCAGAGGAAGGAAAGACAATCCGCGCCGCTGACCAGTCCATCTCAGGCCCGTGTCCCCCTGATGACAAAAAGAGGGATTTTTGTTGTGTCCCTGAATACTGTACTTTGTTAGACAGACGCGGTAAGGCTGGCGCCTGTTTTGCCAAAGTACGCTTTTCCAAAAGGGACAAGGGAACCCTAGGTGCCCACCTTCGAGGGAGAAAGGGGGGCTGGTATGGGCCAGGTTGGACGGAGAGTGTTCCCAGGCGAAAGATCAGCTTGCAGTTGAGAGGGTGAAGAGGGCCCTTTTTGCCATCAGTGGGACGTGGGGATGAGATGGACTGGCAGCGGCGCGGGTTGTATTTCCTTCCCCTGATGTCCCCCCGCAGATGGGGATCCTCCCCTTTTAAAGGGGGCTTCCTAATTTCAAAATTGAACGGGGCTTTTTCGTGATAGTTCCTGCTTCCCCCCACCCCCACCCTTTTCCCCTATGCCGGCCACCCGAGCATGTCCGCCCGATTCCCACATCTTCGACCTTAGGGTGGGAAACAGGGGATTTAAACTGTAGTTCATTTTCAATAAAATTTGTTTTTGTATTGTGGGTTTGTCTTCCATTAACACACAACACACACACCAACACACACACAACCAAAACACACACTACAACAAAACCCCCACACACACATATAATATATTATATAATTATATATATATAATATAATATATATAAATTTTATAAATATTTTATACACATATACATACATATAACATATTTATAAAATACAATAAATATCAATATAAATACATAATATATACATATATATATTCATATATATAATACATATATATAATATATATATACATATATATACATATATATAATATACATATATATATATAATATATACTATATTATGATATCATATATATATAATAGATATATATATAATATATATATATATACATATATCATACATATATATATATATATTATATATATATAATATATATATATATACATATATATACATATATGTATATATATAAATAATACATATATATACATACATATATACATATATATACATATATGTCTGTATATATATATATATATATGTATATATATATATATATTTGGATTCTAATCTCTTCATGTAAGTAGCATGGGTTTCATTGAGGTGTGCTATTTTCAGTCACGATGGTAAGCAAACATGTTCATATTAATACACTGGATATATTAGAATCCACGCTAAAAGCTTCCCTTAAATACCGCTGCCTCCTCTTCAGTATCAAAGTCAAGTTTATGTTCAAGATATTGTATCCTGAAAAACACTCTTTGCTCCGGGCGAAATCCGTACAGACTTTAGTGTAATTCACGAAAAATTAAACTGTTGGTTTTGGGGCAAGAAACATTGAAAGAATTGCTAGGCTATATGTTCATATTCTTGTGAAAGACTATTATAACAAAATAAAGGTCAGTTTCAATTTGTGTTACAATATTGCATTTTTCTAATGAATTTCGACTTCCGAATATTGCTCTTGAATTTTGAGTATATGGAATGGACTATAGAAAAGAAACTAGCATCTATGCGATAAGTGAACTTGTTCAAGATAATTTTCTTGATTACTTTACATAGATGCGAGGTTTGTTCAATTTAAGTAGAGAAATCATTACCCTTTTTGTCCCGGAATTTAGGAGGCTTCCTTGTTTAGTTTATGTAAATGCAAAGGTGTATCTACTGGCATCTGGTCAAAGAATCAAAATATACTGTTAGTACTCCATTCCTGATTTGCCCTTAGAAAATGCCTGGCATCGGTTATCCTAGCAAAGTCAAAGGTCAGTGGCAGAACATACTATTGGAATGTTAAAATTTCTATTTATTTCCGAATTGAAATCAGTTAAGAATTGTTTCCTTTTTATTGGAAAATTAGATATTCAATTCTTTTAATTTAAAGATATCTACCATGATGTTACCCCTTTAACATTCAGTCAGCTTGCAAACTCTTTTATTTTCCATAGCTAAAGTTCAATAATCAGCACGAGGGGTTTGGAGACCTTTCTCCCCTGCGAGTTTGTTTGAATAGACGCAAGCAACATAGTAATCGTGACATCTATTATCTTACTCTTAAGAAAAATCTTCACCTATTACATAATACCATTCATAGTCATGTGCCATCAAGTGCTCCTAATTTTAAGCGTAGGTGTTTTAGAAGTTCTGTTGTTTTCTACCATATATTCTCTAAAACAAAGTAAAAGTAATACCATTTACAAGATTTAATAGTGATGTCATCAAACCCGACATTAGTCAAATTTGTCTGCCTGTCTGAATCCCACACGACCTGCAACCTATTGTTCGTCAAATGTTTAGTTTAGTATAGTCCTTTATTTACCACCCTGGCTAACTGCACAGGCGTGGGCAAGCTGTAGTACATTTGATACATGGTCATAACATCATATAATGTTATTACATTTCAATTTTAGGCTATAACATTATGATAAGTACTATATCAATCAAAGGAAAGGAACAATTACACAGTCGTTTATCTACTCATCTGCCACGCCGGCGTACAGCTTGGGCGTGGAAAGGCATTGCTACGTTTGATATGCGGTCATGTGATACTACATTCCAAATTTATGATACAGTATAAGTATATCTTCTAAGACATCAGGTGATATGAAATGGTTACATCATTCTCCGTACCTCATGCTAGGTGGTCTGAAAAACTGTAACACATGGAATTCTGAGATATAATGTACAAGTGTTCGCTGATATTCGTCATTACACAGTTTACACAGTTTCTTCGACATTATAAACTGTACTGACCTGCCAATGCAATCTATATCCAAGCCTGGTTCTTGCAGTCACAGTATCACACTGCCATGTTCTTGTTTTATATCATCATAGTTGAATGAATCTTGCGTAAACCGGTCATAGTGTTTTATGCTACAGCTTTCAGGGCGTTGAGAACTGATCATCTCTGTCAATTCTTCTTCGAAGGAAGCTTTAATGATGTATAAAATCCTAGAAAGAGGTACCCCAAGATTTATATCCACACTTTGCTTGTCACATGCTGACTTTGCTAGGCGATCAGCATGATCATGCCTAGGGATTCCAACATGCGATGGAATCCACACAAAACGTATATCATGGCCTCGTTCTTTTGCACGATACACGTTTATCCTGATGTCATTTGCAATATTTCCTGCACCTTTGTCTAGAGTGTTCAGAGCTTGGAGAGCACTCTGTGAATCGCAGAAAATTACCCCTGAGCCTTTCTTCAACAGAAATTTGGTGGCCATGAGTACTACTGCCAACTCAGTTTGCGTAGTGGTAGCCCAGTTATGAACCCTCCTACAATCCTGGTGCTACAAAATACTGTTTTATATACAACAAAAGTGCATACTGTTCTGCTCCCAGACTGCAAGGATCCGTCCGTGTAGCATTCATATGCATTAAACAGAATTTCAAGATGCTCATTTATATTTGCAAGTGCATACTGCTTAAATTTAGCAGCGGGGACACTTTTTAGGGGGTAGTCGTATAATATACATTTAGATCCGACATTTTCCACGATGGAACAGAAGGCCCATGTAGGGTCTTAGCTATAGCTATAAATTTAAGTTAAGTAAGTTTATTTACTACCTTGGCTATCTGCTCAGGCGTGGGCAATCATCTTTACAGTTTTACATATATCTGACATAGTACAGTAATCTGTGACTACTGTAATTGTACTTGGTACAATAGAAATAGAAATCATACATCATACAAAAAATATCCCTTTCATATGCTTATGCCATTGTGTTTACATAACACTGATATTTGTTTACGGTAGTTATTACATAGTAGATTTAGGATATAGTACGAGTATATCTTCCAATGTATCAGATGAAATGAGATATTCACATAGTTCTTTATACCTCATGTTAGGTGGTCTGTATCACATGATATTCCGAGATATAGTGCTCAAACGTTCGCTTGTTTTCTTCGTTACACAGTCTACATCTAGATTCATCTGCACTTCTTGCACCGTTTGACTTTGGTGCCACCCATAGGAAGGCTTGCTATCTCTATACTGATTGTAGTACCTTATGGTACAGCTTCCAGGCCTTTGAGTGTTAATCAGATCTACCTAGTTCTTCCTTATGAGAACTTTTCAATATATGTGCAGCCCTAGCAAGAGGCATCCAAAGATCTATGTTCACAGTATCTTTGTTGCAAGCTTCTTTCGCCAATTTGTCTACGTGGGTGTGCTTGCGTATGCCAACATGAGATGGTATCCATACAAATTGAATGTTGACATTGCACTCTGTTGCATAAGTTACATTACGCTTAATGCAACTCACAGTTTCCTCATCGCCACCTGCTTTGAAAGAATTTAGTGTCCAAAGAGCACTTTGAGAGCCCCGAGACATTAAGAATTCCGTTGCAAGGAGTATACCTGCCAGCTCCGATTGTGTAGTGCTGACCCAGTTTTGTACTCTCCTATTAACTTGATGTTGTAGTAAGCCATTTTTGTATACAGTGCAAGTACAACCAGCTTTGTATGGATCCGCCAGCGTAACACTCATACACATCATCGCCCATAGATTCTGTGTTCCTTTACCGTTGCTAAGGCAATTTGTTTTAACACACAGTTATGTGCAATGTTTTTATGGTAGACATGTAAGGTGCATGATCAATGTTGAATTCTTTCATGGTGGAATGGATCGACCTTTTGGTATTTTACTAATTGGAACACTGAGTTTTGTAATGTTCATGGAGAGGTTGTGTATCAGAGGGCGCGCGTGTGTGTGATTAGTCTCGTCCACTTGCGTGATTTTATGTTGCAGTTGTTTTTGGAAATCTGAGAGATGCGCGGGTTCCATCAGAGTTTTGACCACAAATATAGTGGAAATAAACATTATTCTATCAGAAATGGATGGTAGGTTTAATTCTGATCTCATGTTCACTATCCTTGCTGTTTTCGGGGCGCCGAGAATAATCCACGTAGCTTCATTTTGCATTACCTCCAAGTTATTCATTTCTGATTCCTTACACTGCAACATGTGCAGTGCATGGTAGTCTACAACTGACCTTATAAAAGCCAAGAAAAACAGTCTAGCGAACTTAACATTGATGTCATGTTCTCTTCCGACAATAACTTTCAATGGTTTCAATCTCTCCCAGAGTCTCTTCTCTAGAGAAAGGATCAGGTCTGCATCATTTACGTTCACCCCGAGATATTTATACTTATGGCATATGTCAAGCTCATTGTCACCTATGCGAAAGTGGGTGGGGATATGTTATATGGGTTGAGAGCCATTGTTTTCTCAGCAGAGATGACTAATCCACACTCATGAG
>NC_051388.1:29575753-29580753 GCF_015228065.2 Penaeus monodon | reverse complement strand
GACGACATATTGGTTTATTTGAATTAAATATAGTGCAAAACTGTTCTTTACGATATGCCTATTTTACTCTTATTTATTTGCTATATTTAATTCATATGAATGAATATATCGTCACCATGGCATATAATTGTTAAGGTGAATTATTAAGATCATCCCATGACCAAATAATTTCTGGGCGAACGTCTGAAAAATAAAACTGTTATCAGCAGATTATAACCAAATGACACAATTATCTTTAATAATTAATAATAAGAAAATAATGATATGATGATATGATGCAAAAAAAAAAAAAAAAAAAAAAAAAAAAAAGTTGATATGATGCAAAATATAAAGTGAGGACATTGCATAATGTCTGAGTCCATAGCTTTGAAACATGAGAAAGGAACGTGGAGTACCAAACATTATGGATAGATAACATAAATCAGTGTAATGATAGCTTTCAAATAATTAATCCTGCGTTAGTACCCTGGAGTGTTTTGTTTTGTCTCACCCACATTTTTTAGTGCTCTTTATTTCAGACTTGATTGTTCTCTTTCCCAGTACTCTCCCGCTTCAGCGAGGACACTGATTCCGTAGATTGGTATAGTCGGTTCAGCTGTGTTGGGAGGCAGACGTCTTTCTGTCCTTCCTTCGATGTCCAGTTGCCACACCCGACCAACGAAGTTCAAGAATTGATTATGTTATATCAACAAATATTAGATCTGATTTTTTTATATTGATTATTATCATACATATAATGGTTATAAACCGGAGTATCCTGTGGATATATTTCAAGCAAGTGTGATCTGAATCAATATTTTGTATTTTTGGTTTTGTTAAAAATTCATTTTATTGTATTACATTAGATGAACAACAACCAGCTACAAGGCGAGCAATCTGTTCATCAGTGGTTGCAGAAATATACTGATTCAGCAGCATGATCATATTTTGTGTATTATAATAACATATGCATTTTTGCATACAGTGCTTACACCCCTGCCAGACCAATCATGTCTGAATGATATTACGCTCGACAGAAAAAAGAAAAAAATATCCAAAGAATTTACTCAGAATAATGGGCTTTGATCGACACATACTCTAAATAGAAATTATAATATGATAGAATTGTGTCCGTGCATTGAAAAACATTCTTTATGGAACCCCGACAAATAAAAGATATCTTAAGAATTAAAACATCAGTCTATAATTATTGTGTCCTAAAAACAGATCTTACGGGAAATTAAGAAAGTTGAAGAAAAAAATCTTTATTTACCCGGTAGATATATTGATCTTGCATTGATTGCTTTGACTGTCTTATTATATTGCCTTTTAGGTTTATGCTCGTAGACCAATACATAAGTCAAAGAGGCATATTCCCTTTGCCTTTTCATTTGTACATGATGAAAAACCTCTAAATAACTTTACTTTAAAATTCTCCTCTCTCTCTCTCTCTCTCTCCTCTCTCTCTCTCTCTCTCTCTCTCTCTCTCTCTCTCTCTCTCTCTCTCTCTCTCTCTCTCTCTCTCACACACACACACACACACACACCACACACACACACACACACACACACACACACACACACACAAACAAACAAATACAAACACACATTTGTGTGTATATATATATATATATATATATATATATATATATATATATATATATATATATATATATATATATATATATATATATATGTGTGTGTGTGTGGTGTGTGTGTGTGTGTGTGTGTATCAATATATATATATATATATATATATATATATATATATATATATATATAATATATATATATATATATTATAAAACACACACACACACATACACACACACATATGTGTAAAAGATGGATTGCCGCATTGCTGTAGATATAAAGCAACCCTGCCCTGACCGGGCCTCAAACTTAGGTCACTCTGAGTATGAATCGGAGGACCAGGTACTAAACCAACCATACCACACGACACACTAAGGGAGTATGGAGCTAGGAGCTAACTAGCTCCATAGACATTATCTATCTACTCATACATGAGTAGAGATAGCGACGTGTGAAAACCGGGGAGTGTGTGTAAAAGCTTGCTATCATTACTCATGAAAAAAATTATATACATATAAATATAATATATATATATATATATATATAATATATATATTATATATAAATATATATATATATATATATATATATATAATATATATATATATATATACATATATATATGTATATATATACACACACAGGTGAGGGTTCGAGTCACCGGCCGGTGCGTTATTCCCTTGGGCTTCATCTCTCTAGTGGCAGTCTAGCTCCTGCTGAGGGAAGTGGGCTCGAAGAGAAAGAGATGTTCTCTACCAACTTTGACTCTGTAGCAGATCAAACCCCTGGGGGGGACGCCCTCATGGTTTTGGGGGCTTAAATCGGTCACCACGGGGTAAAAGAATAGACTAGTCCCTGGGGTCGGTATAGGAAATCAAAGCTCTCCCTCTTAGATTTTGCAAGATCTAGGACCCGGGGACTGCAGGTTCTTTTAGTACAGAACGGATTTACCCCACGGACTGGTGCCCAAATACTGCATTGTAGCTAAAGAGATCGACATTTCTTGTGAAACTTGCTGGGGATCCTCAAAATTTGAAATTTTTTTTTAGGGGCAGTTCTTTGCTACGCCCACAGACTTTTGGCAACACTAAGTTTTTGTCCGAATAGACACATCCTAAATTTTTCACCAGCGGTTTTTTCATCTAGAGAAGGGTAAAGAGTGAGCAGGTCCCTAGAAGGCAGCCTAAAAGGGTTTTAAAGGGGCTTGGATCTACGGATCTTGCAAAAACTGGGGGATACCTTAAGTGGGAAACCCTGTATCTGAGGACGCTTTAGGGTCCGCCCTAGGAAAAGGGGAGGTTATCTGGGACAAGATGGTCTTCTCCCAAAACTGGAGGGAAAAACCTGTCTTGCACGGGAGCTGTCTTCTCGCTGGGGCTCTTTGGAAAGTACTAAGAAAGATAAGTTGGGGATCTTGAGGGGTGAAGGGCATTTTGCCCCAAAAAAACCTTTTACTTGCTTTTTTGAGCCCCGAGGAAAATCCGGGCGAAGTCTATCTCTCAATTGGGTTTGGTGAGGGCAGAGGATGGTCGCATTTTTCGGAGTACTTTGATAGGGGAGATTCCCCTTCACAACTTAAAAACGTCACAATCTGTTGGGGCACACAGCCGTAGTGGCGATCTACAAACAGTGAGGCAAAAACCTTCCAAAGAAAAAGTGAGAAGGGCAGTCTCTAGGCGAAAGTGGGAAAGGCTGCGTGTCTGTGGGATTGCTGTGGAGTTTTGAAGTGGTGGGAAGCCATGATCTGGGTTGCTGCATCCCCTCTGCCCTTTGGGAGATGGGACCATTCTCCTGTTGGAAAAAAGGCCCGGTCGTCCTATCTGGAAAAGAAAAAGGGCCAAAGAAATTGGCAAATGCAGAGGTATTACATTGCAGCTACCAGGCAAGGGCCTAAATTTTCTACTCTTGGGACAAGTGCGAAACCCCTTTTTGAGCACAAGACCAGCAGCTGTTTACACCCAAAAAATCAATGTAGACCCTGTTTTACACTTCAGTCCCTTGTGGGAAAGCCGACTTTAGTTTAACAAAGGTATGCTTGCAGTTTATGTTGATCTCAAAAAGGCTTTCGACTCAGTGCAGCGGGAAGTTCCCGAGCCTACTGGGGTTTCCCTGGGTCCCCCTGAGATTTCTGGTTTTTTTGTTGGCCCGTATCAGGTATGAAGTGGGTATCAAAAGGGGGGGGGGGGGGGGCATCTCTGCTTTTTTACTGGTATCTACCAGGGTGAGGCAGGGATGTATCCTGGCCCTAATCCTTGTATGGACTGGATACTTGCCCGTGCCATGGACCATAGTTCCTGTGAGGTATCAATAGGTAATTTCAAGGGTCACAGACCTTGACTTTGCCGATGATGCAGTGATCCTAGCAGAGACATCAGAGGTCCTACAATTAGCTTTTGAGGCACTGCATGAGGAGGCGAAGCCTTTGGGACTCAGTCAAATGGACCAAGACCGAGGCTCAAGAATTTGGGGACATGTTGGATGTCAATGTTCAGTCTGTGCATGTCTGTGGTGAGAATATTGATATCTTGGATAGTTTCACTCATCTTGGTGAAATCGGTATGAAGTGCCTGGTATTCTACAGGACCCTGCTGAACTGTAGGATACCTTTAAATGGGAAACCCTGTCAGCTGCTGAGGTGTGCCTTGGGGTCCGACCTCGGCGAAGGAAGCTTGTTGTCTTGGACGAGACGCTGACATTATAGATATGAGTCGTGCTGTCAGACTGCTCCCTTGCAGAACGACGGAGGTTCTGACCGGGAAGTCACTCGAAAACTCGGGGTCTGGCCTATGGCATTATGGACTCACTCAATAGGAGTATATGGCGCTGTCAGTATTTGACTAGGAGGACTAAGATTAGGCTCTTCAGAGTGCTGGTGATCCCAGTCTTACTCTATGGGTGTGAGAGTTGGACACTGAACTGTGCTCTGAAGGCACAACTTGACTCCTTTGGTACCAAGTGTCTTCGCAGAATCATGGGGTATTCCTGGAGGGACCATATGTCCTATCAGAGGATACTCCCTGAGACTGATTCAAGACCTATTACCAGTCTGATACAAGAGTGCCAACTTCAGCTCTATGGGCATGTGGCTCATTTTCCTGAGAAATCCGACTTATAGGGTTATCTCCAAGAGGTTGACCCAGGTTGGAGAAGACCAAGGAGAAGGCCACAGAACTCTTGGCTGAAGCAAGTCGATCAGATCTGCCAATATGTATGGGAAGGAATGCTGCATGGAGGCTTGCTTGGAGGGACTCCAGGAGGTGGAGCCAAAGGCTGGGCGCGGTAATGCACAGCCATGCTCCCTTATGGTGATGATGATACATATGTTTATTTACACACCCATGCACACACACACACCACACACACATGTGGGTTGTGATAATGAAGTGAGTTGTGAGTGCCATATTGTGATGCCGTTATATCGGTTAAAT
>NC_051388.1:29534936-29537436 GCF_015228065.2 Penaeus monodon | reverse complement strand
TCACCATCGCCTTTTCATTATTATGTTCATCATCAAACAGAGCCTCAGCACGCCGCTCAGAAGCACGCAACGTTTCTCGTCAGCGATAATCCGCGGCTTCCTAATCCCAGTCAGCAGAGAAACGGCAGACTGAAGTTCCCTTTCTGGAAGACCGGGTCAAATTAAAGAAAGACGGTGTTATACGAAGGGTTGTTTAAGGGTCGTGATGAGGGTTATTGTTTCCAACATCACCAACATTATGACTATAGTGATGATAATTATTGCAGTAATAATAAAAGCTAAAACGGCAATAATGATAAAATCAATAATAATGATCGTGAATGTAATAAAATTAATGATGATAATAGTAGTAGTAGTAGTAGTAATAACAGCAACAACAACAACAACAACAACAACAACATAATAATAATAATAATGATAATAATAATAATAATAATAATAAAAATAATAATAATAATAACTAATAATAATAATAATAATAATAATAATAATAATAATAATAACAGCAATGATGATCTTAATAATGATAATGGTGATGATAATAATCATTCCCATAATTATTACTATTACTAACATTATAAATCATTATTGTCATCGCTATTGTTATAATGATTATTATTCTCATTTTTATTGTTGTTATTATTATCATTAACATTATTGTTATTGTTATTGTTATTAATAATAATAATGATATTAATGATAGTAATAATATTATTATTATTATTATCATTATTATTATTATTATTATCATTATTATTATTATTATTATTATTATTATTATTATTATTATTATTATTATTATCATTATTATTATTATTATTATTATTATTATCATCATTATTATTATTATTATTATTATTATTTTTTTTCATTATTATTATCATTATTATTATTATTATTATTATTATTATTATTATTATTATTATTATTATTATTATCATTATTATCATTATTATTATTATTATTATTATCATAAATTTCCTTACATAGCTTGCTTTTAGCGGGCATAACCGGGCCAATCTATGGTCCTAGGGTTATGTTGCTTTTACTTCATGGATAGCACTTTGCGGTGCCGAGTTGTGTGGTCTTCTGAAGCTCTTGTAGTTTCATGTTACCAGGGATTTTCTTGATGAGATCTTCTGTCCCTTTCTTTGTGATCCCGAGAGCTCCAATTACTACTGGCACAGTTGTTGTCTTCATACCCCACATTCGTTCGATTTCGATTTCCAGATCTTTATACTTAGATAGCTTCTCTACAACTTTGACAGACGTGTTCTTGTCAGTCGGGATGGACACATCGATGAGTCGGAAGCTTTTGGAATCTTTCCATTTTATGATTATATCTGGCCTGTTTGCTTTTATCTCTCGATCGGTGTGTACTGGCATGTCCCATATGATCGTGGTGTTGCCGTTGTCAACTACTGTCTCTGGGTTATGATCGTAACCATTTCTCTGTTACGTGTATGTTCTGGCTTTTGCAGATATTCCAGTGTATGTAAGCTGCAACCTTGTTGTGTCTGTGCAAGTACTCCGTCTTGGCTGGCTCAGGGCATCCGGATGTGATGTGGTCAACTGTTTCTTGGAATCGACCACATATTCGGCAGTTTGGGTCGCTGCCATTCTTGATGATCTTTGCTTGGAGGTATTTGGTTTTGATGGCTTGATCTCGGGCTGCAATAATGAGTCCTTCAGTTTCTGATTTCAATCCTGATGTTTTTTGCCATTTGTTACTTTGGTGTTGATCTACATCTCCATCTTCTAGGCGTTTGGCATACGGTCCGGGCATCTCTTTTTCTTTCCACTTTGATTTTAGTTGTTTCTGCAGCCCTTCTTGGGCTTTTTTCTTCACTTTTTTGCATATGATGTTGCAGTATCCTTCTCGTCTTTAGTTGTTTTGGTTCTTGAATTTAGATAATTGTTCATATGAGTATTCTTTTTTTTCTTCTCGTGTTCTGTTGCAATCTTTAGGAGAGTGTCGTCTTTGGTTTGCAGGTATGTGTCTAATCCGATGGCGGTTGCTTTGTAGGTTGATTCGAGCTGGATTAGACCTCTTCCGCCTTCTGATCTTGGGATGTACATGCGGTCCACGTCTGCTTTTGGGTGGTGCATTCTTTCGGCTGATAAAATCTTGCGGGTCTTTCTGTCAAGATTCTGTATTTCTTGTTCAGTCCAGTCTATTATATTGAAGCTGTAGGTAACGACTGGTACTGCTAATGTATTGATGGCATTGATTCTCTTCTGATTTGGTGACCATTCGCACCCGTCTATAATATTCTTTCCTGATCTTTTCCTTCATCATCGCAAGCTGGACTCCATCTCCTTCATCTATTCCTAAATACTTGTAAGAATCTTCTGGATCGAGATCTTTGATGGTCGTGTCGATGTCAATCTGGATGTTCTGTTAACTTTACTTTTTTGAAGGTGTGGAGGATGCCTGTTTGCTCTTTGTCGTTCTTTGCGTAGGTCTTAAGATCATCCATAGAAGAGATGATTTATTTTC
>NC_051388.1:29517436-29519936 GCF_015228065.2 Penaeus monodon | reverse complement strand
ATACGGACAGACAGACGTACATACACATACATAATACATGCATGAATAATATATACATGCGTTATCTTATTGTTATTATTATTATCATTATTATCATTATTATTATTATTATTATTATTATTATTATTATTATTATTACTACTACTACTACTACTACTACTACTACTACTACTACTACTACTACTACTACTACTACTACTACTACTACTACTACTACTACTACTACTATACTACTGCTACTACTACTACTGCTACCTCTACTACTACTACTACTACTACTACTACTACTACTACTACTCTACTACTGCTACTACCTCAACTACTACTACTACTACTACTACTACTACTACTACTACTGCTACTACTACAACTACTGCTATCATTGTTAATATTTTTATAGAATATCATCATTGTTGTTATTGTTGCTGCCTTTATCATTATAAATATCATTGTTATTTTTCATCTTTATAACTATAATGATTATGATAATTATTTTTCACACTATTACTCTTATGCAGAGCTATACTGTCTTCTAATACAACTGCTGCTACAACTATTATTACTTATACTACTACTACTACTGTACGTCTACTACTACTATTACTACTGATAATTATACTGGTACTACCATTATTGATACTACTACTATTACTGCTACTACTACTGCTACTATTACTACTACTACTACTACTACTACTAATAATAATAATAATAATAATAATAATAATAATAATAATAATGATGATGATGATGATTATTATTATTATTATTATTATTATTATTATTATTATTATTATAACAATAATAACACTGATACTAATACTAATACTACTAGTACTACTACTACTAATTCCTCATTTTACTCCTCCTCCTCCTCTTCCTTTTCCTCGTCCTTCTCTTTCTCCTTCTCCTCTTCTTCTTTTTCCTCTTACTCCAACTCCTCCTCCTCCTTATTATCATCATCATCATCATCTTTCTTTTCCTTGTCCTTCCCCTCCTTCTCCCCCTCCTCCTCCTCCCCCTGCCCCTCTTCCTCACCATCATCATCCTCTCCCTCCTCCTCTTCCTCCACAACAACCTACTCCTCTTCCTCCACCTCCCCACGCCCTCTTCCCTTTCACATTCCTCCTCCTTTTCCCTTTCCCCCCTTGGTCCCCCCTTCCTTCCCATCATCACTGCCCCCTTTCTCTTCCTCCTCCTCGTCCTCGCCCTTTCTTTCCTCATGCCATTTCAAAAGGGGCCCACGTGGAAATCAAAACAGCCCGGGGGTTTTTCGTCCCAGGGCTTTCAAAATTAAGCAAATTAATCTACAAGGTGTTCCTCGGCCTATTAATGTATTTTTGATGTACGCGTTTGTGCTTACGTGAACAATAACCGGTTTTGGGGAACCAGGGAAATGGGGGATATTCAAATTTGCTCAGTTTTTAAAAGTTTAAAAAACGTTTCCCAACTAAATCAAAAGGGGCCCTTTCTTTTTAATTAAAATGCTAAATTTGAAATCTAAATTTTTTTATCCATATTTCGGGCGTTTTCTCAAAAAAAATTTTGGTTTCCAAAAATGTTTTCGAAAATTTTTACAAAAGGGGGGGAAAGGACTGTCTTAAAAAACAAAACGAAAAACCACCCCATTAAACCCTTATATCCCCCCCCCCTTAAAAAAGCTTCACATTGGGATGCCTTCCCTCATTTTGCCCATGTTGTTTTAAAATGGCAAGCTCTTTTTTCCCGTGAGATATGTGTAAAAATAAAAAATTTATCCCCCAAAAATTTTTCCCTGGGGGTATAATGCAGTTACGAAATTTTATGAATAAACATCCCAAGCTCATCGTTTCCAGATTTCTGGGAAATTTGGTTTTGGATTCATAACAAAATGAACAAACAATGCGAATATATTTGACCCAGGATACATTTGTTGTTTCGATAGACCAAATTTACAAATTAAATCATACAAGTTCATTAATTTTAGTGTTCGATTTTGCATCATGAAATCAAAAAACATATTGCACTTTGATAATTAAAACATAAAATTCAGCCAAGTTGCGGCTGTGCTCCTCCCCTTTTGGCCTCGTTCGGAGTCCCTGCGCCCTCCTCGCCACTGCACAAGAGGGTTCTTTTCTGCGCGTGCAAAAGGGGAACACACACACACACACACACACAATACAAAACTACAACATGGGGTGTGTATGTTTATATATATATATATATATAAATATTATATATTTAAAAAAATTTTATAAAAAATTTTTATATATATTGTTCAAATAATTATATTTTATATATATAAATATTTAATATATTATAAAAAATATATAGGTATATATTTTAATATCTAATATAATAATACAGTGATATTGATAGTGTTAGTGATATTGCAAGCGTTATTATTGTCAACAATACTACTATAACCCCTCATTACTGTATCGCAGTCTTTTTCTTATTTAATTTTACTTTATTTTTGCATTTTTTATCCTGATGAATTTCTGGACCCTTCGTGATGTGA
>NC_051388.1:29497447-29502447 GCF_015228065.2 Penaeus monodon | reverse complement strand
GAGAGAGAGGGAGAGAGAGAGAGGAGAGAGAGAGAGGAGAGAGAGAGAGAGAGAGAGAGGAATGAAGGAAAAAAAGAAAGAGGCGGGAGAGAAAGAGAACAAGGAAATTGAAAGAGAAGGAAAAAAGGAGAGGAATTTTGGAGAGGGAAGGGAAAGGGTAGAGGGAGGGAGAGAGAAGGAATGAACGATTGAAAGAGAGGAAAAGAGAGTTGTAAAGAAGGAGGAGACAGGGAGAAAGAAAGAGAAGAATGAAAGAGAGGGGGGGAGGGGAGAAAAAAGGGAAAAAGACGAGAAGACGAGAGATTTGGAGGGAGAGAGAGAAGAGAGTGGGGGAAATTGAAGGAGGGTGAAAAAAGCCCAGGGGCGGGGAAAAGGGGGAGAGAGAGAAAGAAAATGAAAAAGAGAAAATTGTTTCGGGATTCGAAACTATGCCCCCATCTTGGGTTGGGGGGCATAGGGAGGGATAAGGAATAGTACGTTTAACTTCACGGGGGGAAAAAACCCCGGTAGAAAAAAGGGAATTTTTTCTGGGTTTTCTGTGGGGGTTTGTTGGGCCCCGGGTCTTGATTTTTAAAACCGGGGGGGGAAAAAATTTTTTTACAAAGGGGTGGTTTAATTGAAATTTTAATTTCAAAACAAAATTTTTCTTTTTTCTCTTGATTTAAAAGGTTTTTAAAGTGGGAAATTTTTTCCTGTTTTTAAAAAAAAAAGTTTCCCTTAAAAATCGGTTTTTTAAAAAGGGGGTTTTTTTTAAAAAACCCCTTTTTTTTAAATTCTTTTTTCCCCTCTGAAAAAAAAAATTAAATTTTTTTTACCATTTTTCTTCTTTCCCCAAAATTTAAAAACCCCCCCCCCGGGGGGGGGGAACAAAATAAAAGGGGGGGGTTTTTTTTCTCTCGCCCCCCCGATCCCTTTGTTTTTCCCTTTTGTTCCTGGGAACAGAAATCAAGGAATATCTTTTGATCTCTTTATTCACCTGAGCAGCTTCTCTGACATTTCTTAATAATGAATTTTGTTTTTACATGGGAAATGGTTTAAGCTGTCAGTGCAGGGTAGTATGTATTTACTGTTCATGGAATTCAATCTCACGATCCTGCCTTTCTTTCAAACTTCTGGGGAATTTATCGAGTATTACTGTTCACAAAGAATCTGTCAGGAACATTGTGAAACTTTGTATCACTTTCAAATTAAACCGACAAAATGATTCTTTATTCCGTCTGATAAGATTAAATCCGAGAAATTCTATGTTAAGCTTGCTTATGTTTGTTGAAAGATTATAAAAAGTCCCCGCATAACCTTCAAAGGCACTTGCTCTTGCTCTCGTTCATTTTCTTCCTTGTTTTCTCTCCCTCTACCTTTTCTTTCATCTATTGGTGCTCCTTCTTCACTGCACAATCTTCTGAAATCATCAATAACAATTGCGTTCGATTATCTTCGCCATTCTCGCAAGCCACTCCCCCCCCCCCCTTCCGTTGCCTTTGCCCTCCCGGGGGGCGGAGCAGCAGGGAGGTAATAAGTCACGTTGGGCGTCCCGTGCACGAGGGCGGCGCGGGCCGGGCCCTGCCATCGCCACACATCAGCGACATTATTAACTGCTCCTTGAATGCGGTGGGATGCGCGAGGCCTTTGTGTGGCTCGGCCTGATGATGCTGGTGATAATGTTGAATGTCGGGCGAGGGGGCGAAGAGAGCCGCCGCTGGCCAAGGGGCGGAAGAGAGGCTGGCTTTGATATTGAAGATACGATTCCGAAACAGAATTACCTGTCATTATCACCTGCCATTAAAGCACTAAATGGTTTCGGGATAGAATGGCTATTTGAATTCCTAGTATAACTTTGGAGTACTGAAGAAATGTTTGCGGCTCTCATACATCGTGAAATGGTTGGGCCAAAAGCAAAGTGGATGTCAAACTGTGAAACCTATCGACGAATCTATTTAAGCGAACGTGCTAGAAAAAAAAATCTTGGAAAATACTCATATTAATGCATTTCTTAACAAAGGTACCTTTAGAATAGGTGTCGTTGAAATAAGGACATAGAACATTTATGGGGCCAATACTACTGCGGGGGGGGGGATGGGCTCATAGACGATAGAAAAAAATATGAGAAAGATTTGAAATGAGGGATCTCTGGATCGCGGAATTTTATGAGGGAAAAGGAATACACGACGAATGAGATGGATTTACGAGGGAGACAGCAAGAGGAGCCCAACTCCGTTTCTATGAACATGTAATAAAGGCGAGAGGATGGTGTACCAATTAAGCCCGCAATGGACAAGAAAAAAAGTGTAGGACGGCTGAGGAGGAGGCGAAAGGACGTGACCACACGTTACATGAGGTCGCTGAATTTAGCGCACGAGAGAGGGGGGCCAAGGATTTGGAGAAGGAGAGGCCGCCCAGCAGAGCAGGGGAATAACGTCGCACGAGGACCATCCACTCCCAACGACTGCGAATCACTGCATCATATCATCTGTCTGGTCGTAGATGGCCGTTTTCTGACCGCAAAAAACATTTTAATAAAAGAAAAAAATCTGAACACATGCGTTGTCAGTTTCTGCCAACCAAAACTGATAATGCATGTACAAAATCGAAAGTGTCAAAAGGCCTGCTGAAGGACAATGGGATAAAAAATATATATTTAGAATGAAACAAAAGTTGATTTGAGCGGTTTCCTTGCCGCGCCGCCTTCTCCCCTGACAGCCCCACTCCATGTCCGCTCCGGGGCAGCAGCTGACGGCTTCGCACTCTTTTTACTGTTATGTGACAGCATTGCTTTTCGGGGGATTTTACATTCTCTGTTTTTATGTAATGAAGTTGGCGAGGAAACACATAATTTTTACCGGGGCAAATTGAACCACGGCTTTACAAAACATTTTTGGTGGAAAACGAAGCCTATCGACGTCTTTATTGTTTTAAAGTTTTTTTCAAAATATCTATTCAAGTAAAATTTTTTTCTTTAAATTTTTTTTTGTTTTATTTAGCAAAAAATTGAAAACATTAACCCCCGACTGGAAGTTTATCTAAAGAGGGATACCACTGTTTCTATATAATCTTATTATGAAAGAAAATAATATCTAAAGGATGAATAATAATAAATGATCAACAGCGGATTTCTGCGAGAAATTGTTAAAGGTTGTGGCCACGAGCATCAGAAAAGAGACTCCTGAGAGCCTCTTACAGACGGCTCGGCTTTCGAATAATTTTTGGGGGATGATTGGAGCAGTTCATTGGCACAATGATGATACAGTGTATCATTATGTTGTTGTAATGAGTAAGGGGAGGGTTAGCCCCTACGCCTCCACACAACACCAGGAGGGTAGCCAGTGGAGCGTCACCCCCTCCTTCATTCCTCCTCTCCCCTCCCCAGCAGTGGCCCTGTGACCGTCATTTTCAGCACGTGACAAAAGGTTTGCTGCATCATCACACCCGCGCGAGGGACCCGGGGGGCCCCACACCAAAGGGCCCGGGGGCTTTCCTCCCGCCCAAGGGGCGTCAAACTGGATCTCCCGTGTATAAATACACAGAAAGAAAAATATATATAACATAATCCATACATAAAAAATATATATATATTATATTATATATATTATATATATATATATATATATTATATAATATATTTTATACATCACATATATAGATGTGGGTGTGTGCGGTGTGGTATGTATGATATATATACAAATATATATATTAAGTATATATATGCAGATGCAATAAACTATATAGTATATTATATAATATATTTAATAAAATTTTAAAAAAATTTATAAAAAAAAAAACCCCCACACACACACAAAAACCCCACACACCACACACACACAACACACACCACACACAATACATAAATAATATATATATATATATATATATATTATATATAATATATTTTATATATATATATATTAAATATTAAAATATAATAATTATTATATATATAATAATATAATATAATAACATATTTATTCAAAACACACACACACACACACACAATATAAAAATATTATATATATTATTAATATATATTATATATTATATATATATATATAATATACACCAAACACCCCAAAACCACACACACCCAAACACACACCACCAAACCACACACCCAAGAACCACACACACACAACACACACACACAACAACCAACACCCCCACCCCACCACCCCAAAAACCCCCCACAAAAACCCACAACACACACACACACACACACCCCACACACCACACCCCCACCACACACCCAACACAAAAACAATAAAATATTAAAAAATTAATATATATTATATATTAATATATTAATAATATATATATTAAAATTATACATAAAACACCACACACAACCCCACACCACCACACACAACACACACAACACAAAATTAAAATTAATATAAAAAATTTAAATATATTATTATATTAATTATATATATATTTTAATATATTATATATATATATATATTGATATATTTTAACACATTTTGAGTGGTGTGTGTAATATTATGTACACAAAAACACACACACACAACACACACACAAAACCCCACACACACACAAAAACACACACCAACCACAAACCACACACACACAGAAAACACCCCCACACACCCCACCCCACACAATTATATTTTATAATTAAAATATATATATATATATATTTTTTATAATAATATATATAATATAATATATAATATATATATATATATATATATAATATATATATTAATAAAAATTATGTATTATTGTAATATATAAATATATATATATATATATATATATATTATATATAATATAATTATGTTTTGAAAGCAGTGATCTAGCTTTATCAAGGCCAAATTTTTGGGATCATCAGCTTTTTCTAAAATTCGAGAAAAAAAAATTTTTTGGGCCCCTTTTGCTGTTTCGCACAAATGTGTTTTTTTATATTTTAGAAAAGCATCACCATATAATAGATTTTTTTACCGACGAATTATTTTCTTAGATCCATATCCCCACAGAAATTTGGGCCTTGG
>NC_051388.1:29464947-29467447 GCF_015228065.2 Penaeus monodon | reverse complement strand
AAGGACTGAACCAGAAACAATGCTGTCATTAACAGCATTTGATAAACCAGCTTGATTCGTTGGCGAACTCTGTGAAGAAACTTGGATAAATGGTTTCATGTCAAAAGGATAACCCACAAGCCTGTATTCGAAGCATTGTAAGTACACGTGTGGAGACGTACACACTTACATTCCTATGTACATCTGTCCATCATCTATCCATCCATCCATCCATCCATTCATTCATTCATCCATCCATCCATCCATCCATCCATCTATCCATTCATTCATTCATTCATCCATCCATCCATCCATCTATCCATTCAGTCATCCATTCATCCATCCATCCATCCATCCATCCATCCATCCATTCATTCAGTCATTCATCCATCAATCCATCCATCCATCCATCTATCCATTCAGTCATTCAGTCATCCATCCATCCATCCATCCATCCATCTATCCATTCAGTCATTCAGTCATCCATCCATCCATCCATCCATCTATCCATTCAGTCATTCAGTCATCCATCCATCCATCCATGCATCCATCCATCCATCTATCCATTCAGTCATTCATTCATCCATCCATCCGTCCATCCATCCATCCATCCATCCATCCAGTCATTCATCCATCCATCCATCCATCCATCCATCCATCCACCCATACATACATATAGTTAGATAGGTAGATTGATGTATATTCAATATATATGGATAGATACACATATAAAGATAGATATAGAGATAAATAAATAGATGTATAGATAGAAAGATAGTTATTGAAACGGATATATATATATATATATATATATATATATATATATATATATATATATATATATTATATATATATATATATATATAACACATATACATACATATATATGTATATACATATATACAAACACATATATATACTCAATTACGTTCCCTTCGGCCTTTCCTTCTGTAACGGCCATTCCATGCTTCTCTTTCTGTTTCTTCCTCCCTCTCTCACCTACAAATAAATGCAAACATTTTCTCCATTGATCACATCTGAGCGCTTCGCTACTTCATACTCTGGTAAGTCTTACTTTACTGGCGCGTTGAGTTTTGTTGAGAAAACAGCGTCGCATTACTTGATTAGTTCCGCCAGTTATGATTAGTTCTGGTTTTCAGGTTCTTCCCAAAGCGGTGTACACCTTCATTACCTCCAGAGGCTGCGAGTCCGCTAAAGTGGTTCTGCCTCAGTGCCTGCAAAGTGAACTGTTGGTCCCGTTCAGCCTGTCAGGCGGTCACGCCACTGGCCTCGGAACCGATTTCTGTTGCAAGGCCAGCGCCAGAACTTCGACTTGTCCCTGTAAAAAGTGCGCGCACTTTCTCTCAGTTTCTTCATATAATTTTGTGCGTGCGTGTGTGTGTGTGTGTGTGTGTGTGTGTGTGTGTGTGTGTGTGTGTGTGTGTGTGTGTGTGTGTGTGTGTGTGTGTGTGTGTGTGTGTGTGTGTTTGTGTGTGTGTGTGTGTGTGTGTGTGTGTGTGTGTATGTGTGGATGGATGGGTGAACAGGTGGGTTGGTTTATGTATGTGTTTGTATGTACGTATGTTGTTGGTATATATACAAGATTGCCGAATTTAGCGAGTTATATTCAGAAGTAAAAATCAAATACTTAAGAATATAAAAAAAAAATAAAAATAAAAAAATAAAAATATCGCAAGTATACGGAACAGATGAAGCGATTATTACACTATTAATCAGAGCGCTCGATCGACAGCTGCGACATGGGGCTAAGGAGCCTCAGGTGCCAGTCTGAAGTAGCGCTACAGCCGCCCTCTGTCTGTAGATGATTAATTCTGGGTAGGCCTAGCTGAGGAAACCATGAGTGGGAAGCGGAGGAAAAGATGCGGAGGAGAACAAAACACGAGAGATAACATGGCAGAGAGAAGAGGCATAAATCGACACACTTAAAGTCGTGTGCATTTGTAAGCATACATACATAAATAAATACATACATACACACACACACACACACACACACACACACACACACACACACACACACACACGCATATGTGTGTGTGTGTGTAAACATAAATAAATGATTTGATATATTTGATATTAATATATATATATATATATATATATATATATATATATATATATATACATATATATATATATATATATATATATATATATATATATATATATATATATATATATATATATATATATATATACATATATATATATATATATATGCACTGAAATGTAATTGTATATATATGTGTATATATTTATATTTATATACATACATATATATATATATATATATATATATATATATATTTATATATATATGTATATATATATATATATATATATATATATATATTATATATATATACATATAACATATATAATATATATAGAAATCATATATATATATATATATATAATTATATATATATATATATATATATGCAAACACACACACACGCACACACACACACACACACATGTAGGTATATAAACATAAATA
>NC_051388.1:29457447-29459947 GCF_015228065.2 Penaeus monodon | reverse complement strand
CAGAGGAATGTGAGCCCAGACCACAATTAAACATGAGCAAAGACCCTCCATTACCCAGATATGACCGGGGTTGGATTCACACGGAAATATGGACTAGAGTTTAAGCGCTGAATCTGTAATGAACGCGCAGCTATTTATCTATAAGCCCTGGATCTAAATAGGAATGTGATTTGATAACCAATGGCTTAAAGACTTGCCCAGCTGAGAGGATATATTTATATAAAGGAGTGAAGTTTGTGTATATATATATAATTCAAATAAAATATATATATATATATATTTATATATATAATATATTTTTATTATTATGCATAAATAGGATATTATTAATATATATATATATATATATATATATAATATACTATATTTTAATATATAATATATAATATATATATAAAAATTTAATATATATATATATATATAATATTTTAAATATATAAATACACCCACACCACACACACCCCACACCCACACACACACACACACACACACACAACATATAATAATATATAAAATTTATATATTTTATATATATATATATATATATATTTATATATATTATATAATATTTTATTGAGGGTGTTGTGTGTTTTGGTTTCATTATTTGCTTGCCTTTCTATAATGTACTTATCGTCCTGCCAAGATTTTGTAAATGTATTTTCCATGTAAGTGTGTGTCTTATGCTGTATTGCATACATGCTTTCATGCCTGGTGGTTTGTGGTATTAAGGTGTGCTAACAAAAAAAAAAAAAAAAAAAAAAAAAAAAAAAAAAAAAAAAAAAAAAAAAAAAAAAACGGGCGGAAGGAAAATGGCAAACCACGCTCTAAATTCCCTAAGAAAAATCATGGAAGCCCAGGGATCCCCAAGGGCCGCGGTGGCCGAATGGTTAGAGCGTCGGACTCAAGACTGTCACGCGGCAATCTGAATTCGAGGGTTCGAGTCACCGACCGCCGCGTTTTTCCCTTGGGCAAGGAACTTCCCCTTGTTTGCCTACCTAGCCACTGGGTGGCCAAACCAGCCCCAAAACAAGTGCTGGTCCCAAGCCGGATAAATAGAGAGAATGATTACCTAAAGGTACCACCGGCACTCTCCGTGGAAAGGAACGGGGACCTACCACGTAATAAATCCAAGAGCATCACAAAATGAAAAACTACAATTAATTATCATGCTGTGACCCCGGCAGTCAGACATGAACCTACCGTTAAAAAAAATTATAATATATAATATATAAATTTTATATATATATATAGATATATATATATATATATATACGATTATATATAAATAATAATTATATAATATATATATATAAAATTAAAATATATATATATGGTTGGTGGTTGTGTGTGTGTGTGTGGTGTGTTTGTTTGTTTGTGTGTGTGTGTGTTTTGTGGTGTTGTGTGTGTGTGTGTGTGTGTGTGGGGGTGTTGTGTATATATATATATATATATATAGATATATAAAAATATATATTAATATAGATATATAATTTTAAGAATATATATATAATATATATATATAAATATATTAGATATAATATATATATTATAATTATATAAAAAGAATGATATAAAATTTTATATAATATTATATAGGAATATAATACCACACACACACAACCCACACACAAAACCACACACAAAACACACACAACACACACAACACACAACACACACAACATATATATTATAAAATATACTATAATATAATTTTATATATATATTATATATATATATATAAATATAAAATGTAATATATATATTGTATATATATATAATATGTGTGTGTGGTGTGTGTGTGTGTGTGTGTGTGTTGTGTGTGTTGTGTGTGGGTGGGGTGTGTGTTTTTGTGTGTGTGGTGTGTGTGTGTGGGGTGTGTGTGTGTGTGTGTGCATATTATAAATTTTATATTATTATATTATATTATATATATAATATATTATATTATATATTGTAAGTATATATTTGTATATATTATATAGGGGTTATATATATATATAATAGTTATATAGATTATTATATAATATTAATGGGATATATGTATATATAATTATTATATAGGGGTTTATATATATTATATATATATATATATATTATATATATAATAATTAATAAATATATATATAATATAATATATATATATATAGATAGAACGATAATAATAAAGAAGATAAGATAATAGATAGATAGATATAGATAAAGATAGATAGACATATAGATAGATAAATTCATTTATCTATTTATCTATTTATCTATTTAAATCATACATGCATATTCTCTCTTTTTCCTTCATTCTCCCCGTTTTTTCTCTCCCACACACACGTCTTTTCTTCCGTTCCTCCTTTCCCTTCCTTCTCCCAACCCTCCTCACCCACGTTCCTTCCTTCCCTTCGCGTGTGTTGGCACTTCGGGCACGTATCGCACGGACTAATACCTTCAGATAAATGGGAGGGCGTCTGGCCGCCGGCTGGATGAGCATGCCGGTCAGGGAAACATTCTT
>NC_051388.1:29444947-29449947 GCF_015228065.2 Penaeus monodon | reverse complement strand
TCCTGTTAATGAATACCTATATTGCGTATTCGTGCTAGAAATTTCACTGAAATATGTTTGATAATAACAAAGAAATTCGTCGTGGAAAAATGTGTGTCAACAAACGCTTGCATCGGCCAATTTCCTAAATTGGCAGAGTCCTCCTGGCAGGTTACAAATATTTGAATATGGCGAATAAATATCAGGACGTCATGCAAACACTTCAGGATCGCAAATTTGCATGTCTCTCTGAGCAAATAAATGACCATTTGATGGAATTATTCAAAATGTAATTCAGTCCTTGGCCATCTTGCAGCTCACATTTTGTGACGAAGGTGTGGGCGCGATCAGGTGGGTCCTGCACGCACATCGTCATAACGTATGCAAGATTCCATTAAGAAGACAATATGGGTAACCATTTCCTTAATCACAGCGGCCGCACGGGGATCCGTGGCGAACAAAGACGTACTCAGATTTATTCGATTTTTTTCCTTTCCTTTCTGTCACGCCAGCGAGCGCGCCATTGCTTCAGAAGCCGTCTCAGGCGGTGCCCGAGCCAGACACTCACCTCTTATTCACCTTATAACTGAGTATGTCCTGACGATTTCCCACTCCGCGAGATTTCTAAAGATTTCAATTTCGGGGAACATTTTCCAAGACGTGTGTCCCTTACGACACAACTCTCGCCTCGCCCCCCTCTGGCTGACACATACATGCAGATACTCCTCCCGCATCACATATATGTCTTAGTGTACAGTACATACATTTGATATGAATTTTATTGTTTTGATCCTTATTACTGTTCTGATTATCATTATTATTAGCATTATCATTATTATAGTTATTATTATTGTTATTACTGTTGTTATTACCATATATCTATATATTAATTACTATGTATTATCATACTTGATTACATTATTATTATTATTATTATGTATTCATTGTTATCAATTAGTATATTAGTATATGTATATAATATTGACGTATCATTTTTTTATCATTATATCCTTATTATTATCATTATTTTTATTATTATTTATTATTATTTTATTATTATTATCTTTATTATCTTATTATTATCTATTATTATTATTATTATTATTATTATTATTATTATTATTATTATCATCATTATCATTATTATTATCATTATCATTATTAACATCATCATCATCATTATTATAATAATTATTAAAATAAAGAATCATCATTATCATTATTGTTATCATAATGATTATCATTACTATAATCACTGTTATCATTACCATCAGTATTATTGTTATTATTATTGTTACGATCTTTATTAGTAGTAGTAGTAGTATCATCGTGGAAAGGAACTGGGGACCCTACCACGTACTCACTCCAAGAGCATCACAACATGAAAACTACAATTAAGTATCATGCTGTGACCACGGCGGCTCAGACATGAACCTACCGTTAAAAGAAGAAGTAGTATCATAATCATCATCATTATTGTTATCATTATCATTATTATTATTGTTCTGCTATTATTGTTATGGGTATTGTTATTGTTGTTATTACCATTATTATCCTCATCACTATTATTACTATAAATTATTATTATTATTATTATTATTATTATTATTATTATTATTATTATTATTATTATTATTATCATTACTATCATCCTTATCATTATTTTCATTGTCATGATCATTTATATCATTATTATCATTATTGCTATCATCATCATTAAAATACGAATAATAATGAAAATAATAATGTTCAGAATGATGATGATGATGAAGATAATGATGATGGTGATGATGATGATGATAATGATAATGATGAAGATGATGATGATGATGATGATGATGATGATGGTGATGATGATGATGATGATGAATGATGATGATAACGATGATGATGATGATGAATGATATGATGATGATGATGTGATGATGATGATATGATGATGATGATGATAGATATATAATATATATATTATATAAATTATGATATATATATGATATGATATATAATGAAATATATTATATGATATATCATATATATAATATAATAATAATAATTATATTATATTATTATATTATTATATTATTATTATTATAATGATGAAGATAATAATAATAATAATACAATTATAATAATTATAATGATAATGATAATGATAATAATGATAATAATAGTAATAATAATAATAATAATAATAGTAATAATAATGATAATCACCATCATCATCATCATCATATTAATGATAATGAGAGTAATAATAATAATAACAACAATTATAATAATGATACTAATAATGATACTAATAATGATAATGATAATGATAATTATATCAATAGTAATAATAATAACAATAATAATAATAATGAATATCATTATTATTAATATTATCCTTATTGTCATTATTATCATTATTATTATTGTTATTACTGTTATTATTGTTATCATTGTTACCATCATTACTGTCGCTGCCGTTGCTGTTTTGTTATCATTATCATCCTCATTACCGTTCTAATTATCATTACTATTATTGCTAAAATGATTATTTTTATCAATACCATTATTATTATTGTTATTGTTATATTATTATTGCTGTTGTTATTTGGTTATTATTATTATTATTATCATTACTATTATTATTATTATTACTATTATTATTATCATTATTATTGTCATCGTTATTATTATCATAATTATCATTGTCATCATTATTATTATTACTATTATTAAAGTTGCTGTTGTTATCATTACTATCATCATTCTTATCATTATGAATATCATTACCATCATTATCAACATTATCAGTATCATTATCACTATTGCTATTTTATCATCTTTATCATGGTAATGGATGCATTCCTGACAGTTACTCCTCTGAGTTTTAATGTTTTCTTTTTAGGCTGTTTGAATCATTCTTACGAAAGGCTAATGGTAAAGCTTCTTGTAGATTATGCTCACGTCATTAATCATGGAGTGCAGTGGCAGTCATCGTGATAACTGGAGATTAGTAAAGAAACAGTTGAATCTTGATTCTCAAACCTATCACTGGCCTATTAGGAAGCACTTGTGGTAGTTTACTGGTCGTAAACTACCACATTAGTGGTAACGATGTAGTTGTCGACAGTGAAAATTGGCGCAAAGGGGGAAATTAATGGATGACGATTTCACAACTTTTTTCACCAGCTTTTCCCATTTTCCTAAGGAGTCAAAAATTACTATTCATACTTCATATCATAGTTTTTTTCGTCACTAATTCTCATGGCTATCATTCTCCGGCCCATCAAGATCATCAACCTCATCATCAAGAAGTTATTAATATCACCATCATTTTCTTTTTCTAAAGGATGCTCTGTCATGTGGCGTCTAGTTGCCCACTACCTCTCCGAACGTCTTCCAGGAAATATTTGTGAAATCAGAAAAAAAAAGAATATTTCCATCTCTAGACAGCTTCAATGTCACAAATAAATTAAAGTAATTCTTCTTTGGACAGATATAGCAGATATGGAGAGAAGTATGACGCACTATCACAGAATCTCCCTACTTTTTTCATGCAAGGAAAATAACATGTCGGTGGACCAGCCTTCACAGCGGCGCGCGAGGGCCAACGAGAGCCAGCCACTGCGTCCAGCGGGCTTCATGTCTGATAGCAGTGATGGAGCAGATATGAGTCAGCATCCTTGGCTTGGCTTACTTCGCCTTTTCTTGTTAGTTGATATATGTTAGAGGAGGAAAAGAAAATGAGGCCACGCCGACAAGGACGCTGTTGTTTTAGGCTTTTGTATTCGAAATGAGCGCGGCCAACAGAGGTAAATCTTCACGCCAGGCTGGCTGCGAGGGTGTGCGCAGGTGTTTCCGTGAGGTTGAGAGTACTCTGCGCGCGCGCGCGTGTGTGTGTGTCTGTGTATGTGTGTGTGTTCCTATCTATGTATAAGTGTCTGCTATTCTTCATGTGTGTACGCTATGTGTGTGTGTGTGTGTGTGTGTGTGTGTGTGTGTGTGTGTGTGTGTGTGTGTGTGTGTGTGTGTGTGTGTGTGTGTGTGTGTGTGTGCAAGGTATTGATTTATAAATAATATCCAGAAGAATACACGCTTTATGCGTCCATGGTCGGAACTGTATTGCGTATATATATTTACGGATAGTGTGCGTTTGTCAACAAGAAGGATAGCTATATGAATATATATTTGTTTTAAGTCAGTGGATAAGTATACTTTGCCTTTCTTTTTAATGTCATCCCTACCTTTAGCAATTATCCAGGTAATCCAAGAATTTTACGGTGACATTTTCTGTAGATCAAATAAAGTTTCTTTGCTGACGAAGGAGTGGTATGAACTAGCCATTGACGGGGCAATATATATTCGACGGTAACCTGTTCAGGCTTAACCTTCCCGCATGGGCTCGCTTACTCGCGCCTGCGTGCTGTATGTGTGACGTAGAAAAGAAAAATGGAAAGGGTATGTAAAAGTACACGGAAAAATATGTATGTATGTATACAGTAGGATGTCTGTACACAAACATCCAGGAAAGAAAACATTCATTTTTTAACTATACCTTTTTGATAGCTATCATATTTCTCATATCTGCCAAGAGAAATGGAAAACTATGTAATCTGCCTTAGTGCTGGAAGTATGCACGAACTACAATTTTATCATTCCTCTTGCTCCTCGCGCTGTGAATTTATTGCGACAGGCTCTGCAAAGGTTGATGTTTTCCTGCTTTTTCTTTGCGCCGTTTAAGGGAAATGTGTCCTGCGCCCTTTCCCCTCCCCCTCCTTTCGTATGCATGATCCTCGCGGGCGGCATGACCAAGGGCTCTCGCGTGGCAATTAGGGCGGGCGGCCTTGCGTGTCCCGGCGCCCTCTGACACGTGGCGGTCGCCCGCCCACAGCACTGCCAAGTGGAAATATTGAGCAGCTGCATTACATTTGCATAAACCATCTGCTGTAACAATGATATGGCAAATAGTGGCGTTTTATTTGTCATATTGTTGATACGATTAATAACTCAACATGTGCGCGTCAACGAATCGT
>NC_051388.1:29404947-29417447 GCF_015228065.2 Penaeus monodon | reverse complement strand
CCTCTCCCCTCTCTCAAATCGCCCCTTCTCTCCCCTCTCTCCCCTCTCTCTCTTTCTCTCCTCCCCTCTTCTCTCTCTCTTCCCCCCCTCCCCTCCCCCCAGGGCATGTATGTATACATGTATCTATCTAATAGGCTGTCAGCCTCTCTCTATGTATGTATATATGTATCCATCAATGGGTCTCCTCTCTCCCCTCTTTTTCCCCTCCTCTCTCTCTCTTTTCTCTCGCCTTTTCCCCCTCTCTTTTTCTTTCCCCCCCCTCTCTCTCTCTCTCCCCTCTCTTCCCTCTCCTCCCCCTTTTCCTCTTCCTCCATCTCTCTTCTCCTTCTTCTTTCTTCTCTCTCTCTCTCCTAAATCTTTTCCTTCTCCCCTTCCTCTTCTCCCCCTCTCTCCCTCTTTTTCTTCTTTCTTTGGCTGTCCCCTCTCTCTTGGTTTTTTTTCCTAAATTCCTCCTCTCCCCCTCTCTCTCTCTCTCCTCCTCTCTCTCTTTTTCCCCCTCTCTCCTCTCTTTCTCTCTCTTTTTCCCCTCACCCTCCTCTCCCCCCTCTTTTTCCCCTCTCTCTCTCTCCCCTTTTCCCCCATTCCCTCTCTCCCCTCTTTCTCCTTTTTCCTCTCTCCCCCTTTTTTCCTCTCTCTCTCTCTCTCTCCCCCTTCCCCTTCTCTCTCTCATTTCCTCTCTCCCCCAATTCTCTCTCTCCTCTCTCTTCCCCTTTTCTCTCTTTTTCTCCCCCTCTCTCTCTCTCTCCCCCTTCTCTCTCTCTCTCCTGTCCTTTCTCTTTTCCCCCCCCTCTCTAAAAAAAAATCTCTCCCCTTTCTCTCCCCTCTCCCCTCTCTCTCTCTCTCCCCCCTCTCTCTCTTTTCATTCTCTTTTCCCCTCTTTTCTCTTCCTTTTTTCTTTTTCTCCTCTTTCTTTTTTTTTTTAATTTTTCTTTTTTCTCCTCTTTCCCTCCTCTCTTCTTTTCTTTTCTCCTTTCTCTCTTCCTCTCTCTTTTCTCGTCTCCCCTTCTCTTTTCTCTTCCTCATTTCCTTTTTCTCTTTTCCCCCCCCCCTCTCCCTCCTCTCACCCTTCTCTCCCATCATTCTCTCTCCCTCTCTCTTTTTTCTCCCTTTTCTCTCTCTCCTCTCTCCCTCCTATCCCCTCTCTCCTTCTCCCTCTCTTTCTCCCCCTTCCCCTTCCCCTCCATCCCCTTTCTCTTCTCTCCTTCTCCCCCTCTCTCTCCGCTTTTTTTTTTTCTTTTTCCCCTCTCTTTTTTTTTCCTCTTCTCCTCTCCCCTCTTCCCCCTCTCTCTCTCCCCTCTCTCTCTCTTCCTTCTCTCTTTTCTCCCCCCCCTCTCTCTCTCTCCCCTTCCTCTCTCCTCTTTTCCTCTCTCCTTTTCCTCTCTCAAATCTCTCTCTCTCATCTTTTCTCTCTCTCTCTCTCCCCTCTCCTCTCTCTCTCTCTTCTCCCTCTCTCTTCCTCTCTTGGGTCTCCTCTTTTCTTTTTTTTTTTTTTTCTTTTTTTATTGGTTTGGTCTTTCTTTCTTTTTCCCCCCCTTCTCTCTCTCTCTTCCCCTTCTCATTCTCTCTTTCTCTCTTCTTTTCTCTCTTCCTTCCTTTTTTCCCCCCCCCCCCTCTTCTCTCTTCTCTTCCTCTCCCCTCTTCTCTTTTCTCTTCTCTCTTTTTTTTTCCCCCTTTTTCGTTTTTTTTTTTTTTCTTTTTTTATTTTTCTCTCTCTCTTCTCTCCCCTCTCTCTCTCCCCCTCTTTTCTCTCTCTCTCTCTCTCTCTCTCTCTCTTTTTTCTTTTTCCCTTTCTCTCTCTCTCTCTCTCCTTCTCTCTCTTTTAGACTCTTTTTTTCTCTCTCTCTTTTCTCTCTCTCCCCTTTCTTTTTTTTTTTGGTTTTTGTCTTTCTCTCCTCTCCTCTCTCTTCTCTCTCTCTCTCCCCCTCTCCTCCCCTTCTCTCTCTCTCTCCCCTTTTCTCTCTTTTCTCTCTCTCTTCTCTCTCTCTTCTTCTCTCTTTCTCTCTCTTTCCTCCTCTCTCCCCTCCCCTTCTCCCTCTCTCTCTCTCTCTCTTTTACCCTTCTCTCTCTCTCTCTCTCTCTCTTTCTTTTTTGGGGTGTGTGTGTGTGTGTGTGTTTGTGTGGGGTTTGTGTGTTTTTCTTTCTTCTCTCTCTCCTCTCTCTCTCTCTCTCCTCTCTTTCTCTCTCTCTCTCTCTCTCTCTCTCTCCCTCTTTTCTCTCTCTTTTCTCATCTCCTCTCTCTCTTTCTCCCCCCCCCTCTTTTCTCTCCCCTTTCTCTCCTCTCTCTCTTTCTCTCTCTCTCCTCTCTCTCCCCTCTCTCCTCTCTCTTCTCTCTCTCTCTCTCCCCACTCTGAAATGTATGAAATTTGTGAAATGAAATTAAATGTATGTATCTACGGGGGCCTATGGGATTATTATTGTCCCACCCTACTTCTTTTCTCTCTCTTCCTAAATCCCCCTCCCCTCGCTCACTAAAAAAAAAAAATTCCCTCATTCCCCACTCCCCACCCCACTCACTCACCCCATTTTCTTTCTTTCGACAGAGTATCATTGCTGTTTCTCTCTTTCTCTCGTTTTGTCCTCTACCCAGCTCTTGCGACTGGAAACTGAACAAGTCAAGGTCAAATATTTGAGAAGAAAACTAAATGGCCCCATAATTAGTCGAAGGATAAAGAATGTGTTCGTTAGCACCTCCGGCCGAGGGAATTTTGTTCATATATTTTCCCCACGGACCCCCGGACCCAAAATTCCCCCGTTTTTCTGTTTTTTCGCAATTAGTGTCAGATGTAGGCGACTCCCTGATTAGTTTCGTTATAGTTCACTGGAATCTTGAGATTTTTTCTTTTTTCTCTTTCCTTTTTTTTCTTTTCTTTTTCTTGTGGGGCGGATGGTGAGGGAGAGGGTGATAGGAGAGAGAGAGGACCTCAGAAAATGAGTGAAGGTAGGAATTAACTGGGACTTAATAGTAACTTGCAGGCATGACTTTTCTGACCCTCTTCTCTGTGTTGCGTGATGGGCGAAGATGGTTGGAAATGCGAGAGGGGGAAACTGAGGGTTTTATTTTCTTTTTTACAGATTTTTTTACGGGGGAAACGATTTTTAAATTTTTTGGCTTTTCCCAAATACTGCATTGGGGGTTCCCTTTTGAAAGGAAATTTTTTTCCCCAGAAATTTAACCGGGCTATTTACCTGGGTCCCGTAGATGGCCACAACCTCACCAGATTGTGGCCCGAGCAAACCCTTTGTAATGGGCCCGCGGTCGTCCCGAGGACGCTGAAAGAAGTCTGGCTCCCTTTTCATAAACAGGCTGAAAATTTGGGGCTAAACACAAAAGGCGAAAATGTTTTTGGTTTAAAACAAAAGGGATGCCAAATGATTTTGAGATCTCGGCAGTAGTGAAAAATTTATGTGCTATTAGATAATTATAGGAGTGTCAGAAGTTAAAATAAGTTAAAAAAAAAAATAAAAGATTTAAATTAAAATTTTATAGAAAAATTTCCCGGGTAAAGTATACCGATTCACGAAGGGGTTTCTCCCCCCAAGGGTAGGTATTTCCCCCCAGAGTTGCGTTTGACCCGCTCAAATCTAGTTTTTAACCCTTTATCTTTTGGGGTGCTTAGGCTTTGTGTGAAATAAGTTTCTTGTAGGCAAGTCCCCAAGGCACTGAGGGGCCGCAGATCTAGCGTAGATGCTGTGAAGCCTCCAAGTGATTGTGGTAACGCGATTGGCTCGCTCGCCGCAATGATCGCCTCGCTTTCCGTCGGGAAAGGCCCCCGGGCGCTGCGTGGGGCGTGCCAGGAGCCTTGGGGGCATGGGGAGGTGTGGGCGAGGGGTACATCTGTTTGCATAATCACGTGCGTGGGTGTCTGGCGGGTTTTTTTGGGTGTCCCCTTTTCCGGGGTGGGAAATTTGTGGGGCAAATGATTTTGTGTGTGTGGGAGTTTGCGTATAAGCAAAGCCCACATAGGCTAAATGGACTTTGCATGAGTGAATGTATGTCCGGATGTCAAGTGCATAGACGTTTCGGGTTTTAAAAGTTTCGTTTTTTGCGTTTTCCCTTTTTTTTGGCTCTTTTTTTTTGTTCTATTGATATGCATCTCTTGTTCGTAACGGTGACACATTCAGGAGATAAACTGTAACTTCATTTGAATAACACAGATTTATAATGGCACATATCCTGCCTCGGTCATCGACCAGGATGCCAGGCAGCGTTTAATTAATCTGGGGAACACAAATTAACCCTTAATAATGTTTTAAAATTCCCAAAGAAGGGAATGTTCGAAAGTTTCCCCCGGGTATTTTCGTGTTTGTCAGTGAGTCGGGCCTGTTTTTTTTCCTGTCTGTTTTTCGCAAAGGCTCCCCTTTACGGGAGGGGCATTTTAAATTTTTTGGGGTTTTTCTTCATTCGCTTCACATTTGTTTCATTCGCTTCACTCTGTGCATGCGGATGTGTGTGTAATGTTTGCGTGTTTATTGGAGAAATGGCGTTTTGCAGCAAGATGTTGTTAGGCCATCGGTAATTTCTCTCTAATGGTGATGTAGCGGAAGGGAGTGTAGGAGGTGCCGGGACAGAGCCAGTGGGGGGAGGGGAGGGGCGGCGGGCGGGAGGGGGCGGCGGGCGGGCGGAGAGGAGAGCGGAGAGAGCAGGGAGGAGAGAGAAGGAGAAGAGAAAGAGGGCGGGGGAGGAGAGAGAGGGGGGGGGGCCTTGGGAGGGGAGGAGGGAGAGCGGAAGTGCGGTGTCCGGTCTCATTGTTGGAGTGGGCGGGGCACTATCGCCTTCCACCCTCACCATCACCATCACTATCGCTGCTGTTATCATCTTCGGCCTATCTCCATAATACTTAATATCAGTATGCAATAAAAGGCACCTTCATTACTAAAGTATTACCACCAGAGAACGTGGGCATTTTTCCATGTCACAGTCGAAGAGGCCAAGAGAAATCACTTTAAAGGAAACAAGGATATTGACCTCCCCCTACACGCCCGCAACACCAGCGCCCGTTCTCAGCCATCACCAAAACCAGCGACAAATGACCTAGCCATATACACTCCGCGTCCACGACCAGTCGCTACCACACCATTTCCCCTTCCCCGTTCCCTACCCCGTCCTCATTCCCTTTCCCCTCCCCCGTTCCCTCCCCGTCCTCGTCCCCTTTTCCCCCTCCCCCTTCCTCGTCCCCTTTTTCCCCTCCCAATTCCACTTCCCCGTTCCTCTTCCACTCTCCGTTCCACTCACCATTTCCCCTTCACTGCTCCCCTTCCCAGTTCCCCTTCCCCTCAGAACTCCCCCATCAGCCGGAAAAAACTCAATATCAGAGTATCATCACAGCCATACAATGTGCTGACGTGTAACATTGTTTTGCCAGAATTACGGCCGGCAACATTTGGTGTCTCCTCCCCTCTTGGCTTTATTTATAAAGCGTCAAAAACATCCAGAGATACGCGCTCTTCGTCTTTCATTGTTCGCCTCCTCCCACCTCTCTCTCTCTTTCTCTCTCTCTCATCTCTCTCTCTCTCTCTCTCTCTCTCTCTCTCTCTCTCTCTCTCTCTCTCTCTCTCTCTCTCTCTCTCTCTCTCTCTCTCTCTCTCTCTCAGTCAATCTATATTACACTATCCCTTCTGTATCATATGACCGTTGGCAATTTTGTAATGATCCAAAAGTTTCTCCACATGTGGATGAATGCGTACCGAACAATGAGCCTTTAAGATATAGTGTTACAAATTTGTATAATAGACCCACCGAGGCGGGAGAGACGGCCGTCCCGATATTCCGGGATTATGTGTGCAACCGACCTTTTGTTCATCGTTATTCGAGCATGAATTCTTCTACCGCCAAAGATACTTCACGAAATTATCGAAATGCGTTACTGTCGCCAGAACTTGTCTTCCTCCGAATGTTATGATTTTCTCGTGCTCATTATTTCTCGTCCTTCTCACCATACTCAGTTTCATGATTTGGCTCATGTTATTATTTTATTCATACTGCTCCTCCTTTGTTTTCTCCTCTTCCAGCTCTTTTCTCCACCCATATCATTCTGCTCTAGCTCCACCTCTTTGTTGTTTTTGTTATCGTGTTATTGTTATTAGATTTGCTTTTCTTAATCATTACCTTCACCATTATCCCTTCACTCTTCATCTGCGCCATCCTCTTCAAAGACCTAAGAGAAGTGGCAGCAGCAGTAAGTGCTGAGCGTATCTGCTGAGTTGGGATCTCATTGGCGACGCTTATCGCATGTTGCCTCCTCGCCTTTACCTTGTGAATGTCCACAGAACGACCACAAGCCTTTTTTTATTGACCCGTGAAATTGTAAAGTGCTGAATGTTGCTTTCCAAAAAGCGCTCTCAGAATATTTTTCCTTCTGTCCGTTCGCTCTTGCTAAACCAACGGTCAACAGCAATAAAAAAGGCTGAATTGTAAATCTCATTACAAGGAGAGAGGGGTTGTTTACCAAAAGAATGCGTCTTTTTCGGAATTATGCTTGAGTTATATATCAAAATGTGATTTCCAGCGCGCACCCCGATGCTCGCGTGTTTCACGTGGCGAGGAAAAGTGACACTTTGGTGACGGCCAGCGACAGGAAGATAGTCGGCAGGTTTTGCAGAATTTGGAGTTGTCATTTTTGAGTTAGTGTTGACCACATTTTCCACTTACTTTTCTGTTTCCAGATTTTATTTGTTCCTAATGTTTCGTAATGTCGTTTACTTGTTTTAAACGTGTGTGTACGTGTGCGAATATTTCATACAAACGCACTCAAAATTATACGCCGGTGTAACGTTTGTACATTCTTTTAAAATCCAGGCCACGGTGTTAAATGCCTTGCAAAGAGATCTATGGACTTCGCAATTCCTCTTAGCGGCTACTTTGGAAAAGTTTAACCACCAAGTAACTTTAAGAGCGAAAAATCAAAGAACTTTTTCAAAATCGATGGGCTTCACACTTTCGTATCCTGATTGGCAATTAAAGATGACAAGCAGTCACGCCTTGTATGTCTTGCTCACTGGCATTCTGCTGCATTTATAGAGCATCTTACCTGCCTTCTATATTGGTTACGCTGAGGCAGGATGACGGGTTGATTTGGCGTTAAGTGATCCGTATCTGCAATATTTTGGATTTGCCACTATAGCACGAAGCTACTAAATAGGCACTGATCTAGGAAAAAGTATATATATATATATATATATATATATATATATATATATATATATATATATATATATATATATATATATATACATATATATATATATATATATATATATATATATATATATATATATACATATATGTGTGTGTGTGTGTGTGTGTGTGTGTGTGTGTGTGTGTGTATGTATGTGTGTGTGTGTGTGTGTGTGTGTGTGTGTGTGTGTGTGTGTGTGTACGTGTGTGTGTGTATGTATGAATGTATGTATGTATATATGTATATGTATATATATGTATGTATGTATATATATATATATATATATATATATATATATATATATATATATATATATATATATGCATATATGCGTATATGTGTACGTAATAACCTTTGCTGAGTTACTTGGTACCAAAGTTTGGGACGCGAAGGCTGAGGAAGAGAAAAATGACAGAACGAAAACAATAAAATTTGTTCTAAACCGAGTTGTAAAAGTTAGCTTCCTTTCAGGGGTAAAGTTAACTAGAGGAGGAAGGGAATCCAGATGTCTGAAATGAGAAATATTCAGCTGCTGAAAAGATAACAACGGTATGGGGAGAACGAGGTTAGACGAGGGTATAGTTTTTTGTTTAGCGACGGTCCACAGCGTTCGGGGAAAACACAATAGAAAATTTCACCGTTGATATTCCAGTGCAGGGTAATACATTGTGATCCAAAGGGTGGCCTCTGTCTCTGTGCTTGTGGGTGAACATGCATGTTTGCTGGGATACTCATGTCATCATTCCACTGCTTCACGGCCAACCTATTCATTGACGATATTGGCTTCATATGTGAATTATTTCATTTATTTTCGGATGGGTTGATTATGAGTCTTATTGCGGTACAGTAAGACCGACAGATATAAGTTGAAATATTAGTATTACTGTCCCAGTCACCCGTATGTGCTATGGCTGTGCTTAATGCTTTATATGTTGTACTGAGTGGGCGTTATAGTGGTGCAGTGTTTGTCGTGTTATGTGTTCTGCATCATTATTGTTGTGCCTGATATAACGGAAGTCCGTACAAAAGCTATAGTTTTCTTGTCTCTTTAAGTGCACCTGATGCTACTAATGCGTTTCACATTCCACATACTCAGCCATATCGCAATCCCTGTCCGTCCTCCGACTCTCCCCTCCCCCTTCCTCTCTCTTCCCACCATACATACCGTTATACCTCACATCTCTCACTGCCCCGTCCCCTCTCACCCCCTCTCCTCTCGCCCCTCTCCTCCGCCAGAGCCAGATACACGGCGCAATACAATGCCGAGCAGCCATGTGATGCAACAATGGACTTACTGGACCGCGGCGGGACTGGCGTCATTGAGGCGCTGGGGTCGGGTGGGGGCGGCTGGCGGGGGGGGGGGGGCAAGTGCGAGTCAAAGGTTGTAAGGAAACTTATGCCTTGCATAGAGGCCAGACTAGGTGCTTGTGGCTTGATTAGGGAGGATGAGGGTCTTAGAGCATCCGGCAGTGGTTAGGGCAGCGTTTGTGACCCATTCAGACGGGAGCCACAGAGGGAAAAGAAGTCGAGAAAAGGATTGGGCTTTGCGACCATGAGAAAGGGGCTGTCTAGGGCCTAGGAAAGTGCAGGAGATGAACTGAGAGGTATTTCGAGTATGAAAACTGTTACTTTATGGGTCGAGTGTTTTGCGTGCTATAGTAACCCTTCAGCAGAGAGTAAATTGCATGTTTCTTAAGATAACGATGCTGAGGCAGAATTCCCATTCGAGGGAGAGGGACAGCCAACATCAGGGGAATGGAAAATTATTAAGAAAAATAAGAATTGATGATGTTGGCGGGAAGTATTCATGGGAGAGGTTGGGGTGGGAGGAGTGATGGATGGATGGGTCAGGGAGGGAGACGCGAGTGGGAGGGGGGAGGGAAGGGGGTCAGGGAGGGAGACGCGAGTGGGAGGGGGGAGGGAAGGGGGTCAGGGAGGGAGACGCGAGTGGGAGGGGGGAGAGGGAAGAGTGGTCAGGGAGGGAGACGCGAGTGGGAGGGGGGAGGGAAGGGGGTCAGGGAGGGAGACGCGAGTGGGAGGGGGGAGGGAAGGGGGTCAGGGAGGAGGGAGGTATGGGAGGGAATGGGGAGGAGGGGGCCCTGGAGGGAGCGCATTTGTTCGGGAAAAATGGGAATTTGATTTATGAATTGGTGGTTCATATATAGATACATATATTGAGGGTTTTTTATGGCAACTGTTCACTGCGGGGGACTATGGCTATATATGTTACATTTTAATTGTGATTTCGCGTGATTTTAAGTGTAATAGCTTGTAATCGGCGTTGTATTTTAAGTTAAGCACCGCGTTTCCACTTTTAAAAATTTTAGTTTTGGGGCCCGTGTTGACTGTAGGTGATTTATGAAAGTCCCTGTTCATGTGGGAGACCGCCATTTAAATTCTCTCGAAAGTTGCACGTGAGTTTAATGAATATTTGAATATTGTTTAAACCCAGTGGCTCAGCCTATGAATCTAAACTAGTTTTGAAACACGGAGTAATACAGCCTCACAAGGAAAATAACATTGCCTGTTTACGAATATCGATCGCGATCTAGGGAAGCGACAAAACGGTCCGCATGGAAAAAAGAAAAGTAACTGGAGCCTGTGCTTGAGCTCCGTTCCTGAGAATACGTGGTTATTTGTATGGATAGACTCGTGCATGTATGATATAAGTTGGGAATATACGCTTTTGCGCTTTCTGGACACACGCAAATGCAGATTTACGAGCAAAATCACCTAACAAATAATAAGTTGAATGCCATCATCATCATTACCATACATGGTGATGTGATGGTGATGTCATTGTCATTATTGTTATTGTTATTATTATTATTATTATTATTATTATTATTATTATTATTATTATTATTATTATTTATTGTTATTATTATTATTATTATTGTTTTGTTGTTGACATTATTATTACTATTGTCATTTTTGTTATTCTTGTTCTTATTATCATTATGACTATTATTATTATCATCATTATCATTATTGTTGTTGTTGTTGTTCTTTTGTTATTATTATTATTAATATTATTATTATTATTATTATTATTATTGTTATTATTATTATTATTTTATTACTATTATTATTATCATCACTATTTTTATTTTTGTTATTCTTATTCTTCTTATCATTATTATCATTATCATTTTTTTTGTTACTATTATTATTATCATTATTATTATCATTATTATTATAATTGTTGTTGTTGCTGTTGTTGTTGTTGTTTTGTTGTTGTTGTTATTGTTATAATTATAATAATAATAATGATAATAATAATTAATTATTATTGTTGTGGTTGTTTATGTTGTTAATGTTGTTTTTATTATTATTACTATTACTAAAACCACTTCTGCTGCTATCATTACTACTATCATTATTATTATTATTATCATCATTATTATTATTATTATTATATTATTATTATTATTATTATTATTATTATTATTATTATTATTATTATTATTATTATTATTATTATTATTATTATTATCATTATTATTATCTCTCACAAATGTTATTATCGTTATTGTCGTTTTTATTATTATTATTATCGTTGTTATTATTATTATTGTCGTCATTGTTATTGTTATTATGATGATGATGATGATGACGATGATGATGATGATGATGATGATGATGATGATGATGATGATGATGATGATGATGATGATGATGATGATGATGATGATGATGATGATGATGATGATGATAATAATAATAATAATAATAACGATCCCAGGGACAGTTATAATAATGAAGATAATAATTATAATGATGATAATGGTAATGGTAATAATAATTATAATATTAATAATAATAATGATAGTAATAAAAGTAATAATAGCAATAATAATAATGATGATGACGATGGTAATAATGATGGTAATAACAGTAATTATGATGATAATGATAATAAGAGTAATGATAATAATAGTAATAGAAAAAATAATAATGATAATGATAACAATAATGATGGCAACAACAGTAATAATAATACTTGCAGTAATAGTAGTAGTATTTTTTTCGTGACGGCATCAATAGAATCGAAAACAGAATGACCGCGCGCATGAATAGCGAGAGGACGAGGAGCCCGGGGACGTGAGCGACGAGGAGGGGGGGGGGAGACGCCCAGGAAGACCCCCCCCCCCCCGCACGCGCGCCCCTCGGCTCCGCGTGGCAGGTGCGTCACGTGCGTGCGAGAGGCAAGTGCTGCTCGGGCTTGACTGAACATTTGTCTCGTAATCCGCGAGTAATTTCAATTATTAGCGGTAATTTGCTTAGTCAGTAATGTCTGGTCTTTTAAGATCGGGATTTACACGTCATTTGCTAAAGTGGGATTGCCGTTTGACAACGATGCGTTACATTGATGCGTTTTGTTTGATATGACAAATCATTTCTCAAACCTTGTGTTCGACACTAATTGTCGGGACGGGCGGGGCTTTTCAAATTCAATTAAAACCTCTGTAGGAGTAATAAAGGTTGGGACTGAAGGAAAAAACAGGAAAGATCTGTTGTGCCATTAAAGAAAAAACAGATTAAACAAATCTTGAGCGCATAAAGGTCTGAAAAAGTAATCAGAAAGACAGGGATGAAAATCACAAAACTGAAGCGAAAGTTCCTAAGCCACAGCGCGCCCCCCCCTCCCCCTCGTCCCTCCTCCCCCGAGTACACGACCTCCGCCGCCGCGCCTCGCTGTGGGGAGCCTGAGGAAGGGAGCGCAGGGCGGGAAGGGACGAAGGAGGAGTCGTTCCGAAGGAGGGCGACAAAGGGAGTGGGAGTTGCATGGAGAGCGATCATTATCTAAAAAGCAGATGGAAATTAGCAAAGGGATTGAAGGAATCAGTAAAAAGCAAACGAAACTGAAGAAGGAAATCACAGAAACTACAGTGAATGAATGAGCGGCGGCAGGATGTAGCGGAGAGGAGTGGAAGGATGAGCGGGTCCGGGGGAGGAGAGGGGGAGGGCCCCAGATGTGCAGTGACCGAGACACTATGGTCCGACTCCCTTGCTGTATGACGCTGGATCCCGCGCCGTTTGTGTTATCACGACGCTTCTCCTTCAGGTTTCGAGACCAAGTCATCCCTCTGGATATACGCAGATAGAAATACATAGGCCCTGCTGCGTACTCTCCCCATCGCGTTCTCTCCTCAGGGCCTGTAATCTCTCGGCAGCGGGTTTTAACGCTAATGGAAGCTCAGCATCACGTTGTGGGATGTGGCCGAAACGACTACGATTTGATGTTTTCTATCACGTTCCAGACCAGTGTGTTTCAGGGGTGGCTGTTTGCTCCGGTTCTTTTCTTTACTACTTACAAGACTG
>NC_051388.1:29397447-29399947 GCF_015228065.2 Penaeus monodon | reverse complement strand
TTACCAAAAATTGTTTTAAAGAAAATTTCGTAATTGCATACCTTTCCTTTGGGTCTCTTCCAGAGAAAAATGACACATTTTCTACTTTCTCGGAGATTTGTCATGCGGTGATTGCTTTACATTTTGTTACATAAATAAGTACTGATGAACTTCAGTGTTTTCTTGGTGTTTTACTAACGTTGGCATTGACAGCTAAATGTCGATTCGAAATCCAGATTGACATCCGAAGAATAGAACTTAACAATTGTCATTTTCTTTTATGAAAGCAACAATATGCAGTAAACATTTTCTATCAGGGGATTTTTTTTCTTGGAGATTTGCAAGACAAGGCCAAAAGATCGCATGTTCAGAAAAATTGATATCGTGTATATTCCAAAGTCCTATTATGTTCAGAGTTTTATCAAAGGGAATATGATTTACACGTTAGTCACCACATTTATACATGACACAGGTGCGTGAATCAGATGGCTGCTCTGACCCTCTTCACACCTACATGAATGTAGAACTATAAACAAGGATGACACTGGAGCTTAATTTATGTACACTGATTGACGCAAAGGAAAAATGGCATTTATAGAAAACACTCCCGCTTTTATTCATCGGGTCTCTGATGCCAGGAAGCAAATGATTATACAGGTAACACCCGATTTCCTGTCATTGTAGAGCTCCCGCAAACAGGAAAGAGCTCAAGACTGGCTGTCAGAAAGGGACGCGTAAAGATTCAGTTTGTCACAGATGCGTGGAGGAAGAAAAATGGTCATGAGTGGTAGTAAGGATCAGGTCATATTTATAATAATAATTTATGGACGCGTTTCTGTGATCAACCTTCCACCGTCCCTTCCTCTGAACTTGAATTTATTTTTCTTAAAGAAATTTGATCAATAATTTTTTTTTGGTACAATCAGAATCACAAAGATAAAGAAGGATGAAAGGGGAGGAAAAACATTCGGCTTGTAAGTTTGTTTTGCGATAAAGTCAATTCCACGAATAGAGACTGACGTTGACTTCAATATCAGTTCGGTAAAGACGTCTGCATCACCAGTTTATTCCCGCACTTTTTCCTCGGCGTTCGCTCTTTTGGACAGGGAGGAAATTTTGGCCATTGCACCACTGTCTCGAGGCAGTCGTTGCGACAGCCCGAAATTAACTTTCTCCGGCGTACAAGAAACAAGAGAGAGAGGGAGAGAGAGAGAGAGAGAGAGAGAGAGAGAGAGACGAGAGGGGGGGGAGAAAGGAAAGGAAAGAGAAGAGAGAGAAGAGAGAGAGGGAGAGAGAGAGAGAGAGAGAGAGAGAAGAGAAGGGTGAGAGAGAGGAGAGAGAGGGTGAGAGAAAGGGAGAGAGGAAGGGGAGAGAGAGAGAAAGGGTGAGAGAGAGAGAGAGAGAGAGAGAGAGAGAGAGAGAGAGAGAGAGAGAGAGAGAGAGAGAGAGAGAGAGAGAGAGAGAGAGAGAGAGGGGGGGGAAAGAGAAGGGAAAGAGAAGAGTGAGAGAGAGAGAGAGAGAGAAGAAAGAGTAGGGGGGGAGGAAAGAGAAAGGGAAAGAGAAAGAGTGAGAAAGAGAAAGAGATAATGAGAGAGAGAGAGAGAGAAGAAGAGAGAGAGAGAGAGGAGAGAGAGAGAGAGAGAGAGAGAGAGAGAGAGAGAGAGAGAGAGAGAGAGAGAGAGAGAGAGAGAGAGAGAGAGAGAGAGAGAGAGAGAGAGAGAGAGAGACCTCCACAGGGGGAGGGGAAAATGATTCCGACCTCGTTTGACAGGAAGTGAAAACAAGCAGATGATAAAGAGCGGTCGGGGGAAGGGGGGGGGTGTGGGCAGAAGGGAATCGGGGGCGAATGTACAGACAGACGCCTCAGAGTTCGCAGGCATAATAAAGGCAGCAGGAACGTGTCAGCCTTAGACCTCGGCTGACAGCTGACATTAGGCCGCGTTCCGGAGTTGCCGACAGCATGATGGATGACGAAGGTGCTAGAGCGTATTATGGCTCGATACAATATCCGGATGACGGAGCTCTCCCTCCCTCCCTCCCTCCCTCCCTCACTCCTCCCCCCTCCTCTCCACTCTCCAGCAATCCCTCACTCCTGCTCTCCTCCCTCCCTCCTTCCCTCCACTTTCCTCGCCATCCCTCCCCCCCCTCCCTCCTTTCCCCCCTTTCCCCTCCATTTCCCCTCCCCATCCTTTCCCCCCCTCCCTCCTTCCCTCCACCTTTCCTCGCCATCCCTCCCTCCCTCCCTCCTTCCCTCCATTTCCTCGCCTCCCCCCCTCCCCCCCCTCCCCCCTTCCCCCCCTTCCCTCCACTTTCCTCGCCATCCCTCCCTCCCTCCCTCGTTTTCCTCTTCTGCCCTCTCTCTCTCTCCCTCTCACTTGTGCTCCCTCTCTCCTCCCTCTCTCCTCTTTCCTCCCCCTCCCTCCCCCCCTCCCCCTTTCCCTCTCCCCCCCCCTTTTTCCCCTTTCCCCTCGCCTTTTCCCCTTCGCCCTCCCCCCCCGTCCTCTCTCCTCTCTCCGCCATT
>NC_051388.1:29389947-29392447 GCF_015228065.2 Penaeus monodon | reverse complement strand
TGTTTGTTTGTATAGCCTCGCATATCGGGCTTATCTTTATTCTTTGTATGGTCAGCTTCAGGGCTAGTACAGTGGCAACGTGTCGGCATCTCACCCGAGGATTCGGGAGTTCGAGCCCAGCAAAGGTGCCAGAAGTTGGAGTTGTCACCTGGATGTTACTGCTGTGGCTGGGCACCACGGTGGGCACGGACTAAGCTCAGTCAAGTCAGCACCAGCTGGTACACAGTAAACGAGTCGGCATCAGTCGGCACAGGCCGGGGTTCACAGCACGGGCGAGGTTCAGCTTTACATATTTGGCTTTTCCTTATTTCTTGTATGGTCATGTTCCCACCCTCTTTCGTGTTGCTGCAATATTTTTTTCTGCTATTTTTTCTGCTGATTTATGCGGCGAATTCAGTAAGGGTGTCTTTTACTTGGGGTTTTGCTTAGTATAAGATCCTTTTTCTTGTAACTTTCTACACACTTAGTGCTTATGCGAAGACTGGCGAGCGTATGAATAGCAACTACTTGAGAAAAGCCAGGAAGGAGGACAGTGTATCCCCTATTTTGGACGGCTTCCAACAGCTGATCCGACCGCCTGCACAATTTATGTGGGCTATAGTAAGGAACAAGTCGGCTACATACACTGGCTTGCTTTTGTCCAGATGTTTTATGACTACAGCTCGGAATTTGTTCTATGTCCATTTCCTCTAGATTGTTACTATACAAAAAAGGCCCAAAATGGCGTTATAGATATGTCTGCAGCATTCAATATATCGATCTTGATAGGAACATATTAATATAAAGCAGTATATATTCCTGGAGGAATGGGAATTTGACGCCCTATTCATGCCAGATACCAATCATCCATAATTACAGTGGAACCAGCGGTCTCGGGATCAATATTATCATTAATTTATGCTGTCACTATTTATTCTATCTGACTGTCTAGGCTTAAATGCATCACTGCCTCCCTCTTGCTTTCCTATTCTAGGGGAACATATGAGGGACAGACCCTAGAAATGGAAAGTTAATGTATTTCGAATCTGCATGACATGCACATGCACATTATCAGTAACTGTAAGGGTTCGTAACTTCCTTGTGTCCTGGAGCCGAAAGGAAGCCTTGGTTCTCACAGCGCTCAGATAAACACAATAAAAGGACCAAATAGGCGTACTAATTACTTTCTTCCACCACTCCTTCACTCGTCTTATTGGCCGCGCCCCCCCCCCCCTCCCGTCAGCGAGGGCCCCTCCGTCGGCTCTCCTCCCGCCCAGGCATCGCCCAGACCCCTTCCCGCCCCTCTCCGAGGACTCCTCCGTCTGCTCCTCTCCCGTTCCGCCACCATCGCCTAGAACCCTTCCCCTTTCCCTTCCGTCGATGTGGGCCCTTCCCGTCCTTAGGACTCCAGTGCCTGCTCTCCCCCACGCCCCGGCAGTTATCCACGCCCTCCCCTCTCCTCCTGAAGGTCCCTCTGTCTACTCTGTTCCACGCTCCATCATCTACCAACCCCCGTCGCCAGCTGCCCGTCCGGGCTCCCTTCAACCCCTTCAGCGTCGTCTAAATTCCGCCATACACGCAGTTCTAACTCCTCCTCCTCCAAGGACCCCTACCCCTCTCTATCTCGCCTTCACTTCACCCATCGACGCCTTTCCCCGCGGTTTGCCTCGTTCTGTCCTCTGATTCCTTTATTTCTGCTCCTTCTCCCTCCCTCTCTCCCCATGTTTTAGTTCAAATCCCATCTCCGCCACACAACGCCGCCCGTCTTATCGGCTCTATCTTGTTTTTTTCTTCTTGTTTTTTTCTCCCATTTCTCTCTTTTCTCCCTCTTCTCTCTTTCTCTTCATTTCTCCCTCCCTTCCCCCTCTCTCTCTCCCTCTCATCTCCTTTGTCCTTCGTCATGTTTCCTGCTTGAGCCACGCGCACCGCCTCCACTTCCTCTGCGGCCGCCATCTTGACCAGGGACCTGCTATCACGAAGGCGATCTGACCAACCGCTCTTCATTCACCGACTCCTTTGTTGGGCCGGATTTGCCTCATGATCATTGGCTCTGAAGATTTAGTGCTCGGGATCCCAATCTTTCGAGGTTTTGCTTCCTTTGTCTTACTTCATCTTCTTCTTCTTCTCCTCCTTCTCCTCCTCCTCCTCCTCCTCTTCCTCTTCCTCATCCTCATCCTCATCCTCATCCTCATCATCATCATCATCATCATCATCATCATCATCATCATCATCATCATCATCATCATCATCATCATCATCATCATCATCATCATCATCATCATCATCTTCGTTTTCCTCATTCTCCCTCTCCTCCTCTTCTTCCTCCTTTTCTTCTTCCTCCTATTCCTCCTCCTCCTCCTCCTCCTGCTTCTCCTGCTTTTCCTCCTCTTTCTCCTCCTCCCCCTCCTCTTTCTCCTCTTCCTCCTCCTCCTCCTCTCTCCTCCTCCTCCTCCTCTCTCCTCTTCCCCTCTTGGTTTCCTCCTCCTCCTCTCCTTCTTCTTCTTCCTCTTCTCCTCCTCCT
>NC_051388.1:29369947-29377447 GCF_015228065.2 Penaeus monodon | reverse complement strand
GCCGTCACACGTGAAGGCGGATTTGCTTGGTTTTGTGTGGCTCTGATGATGAAGAAATGCTAGATACACCTTTGCTAAATGTAAAATTTAAAAGTTTTGCTTCGGTCGCCTTTCTTTTACCCGCGTTTGTCTCACGACTCACCGGCTTATCCCTCCTTCCTTTCCTTACTTCCTCGGTCTTATTTTTCCACTTTTCCATTTTCGGACCCTCCACCTCATGCAGCCATCGAGGAAGGAGTTTACAACCACCGGACCCGCCAAGTGATTGTTAGGACATGCATTGCATCCTGTTTCCGGCGAAGCGGAGGCGGTGAGGTCATTTTTTCCTGCGGCGACGTCCACGTGCTCACCGTCTCCGTCTGCCATTTATACCTGCCTCATTATCCTCCTGAACATCCGGTGAAATGAAGTTTGTATGGGTGTTCTGTAGGATCATATGAAGTAGTGACTGACGGCATGTTATGTTATCACCAAGGAGATCTTTTGTTCTTTCGTGGAAGTATTAGAACTTGAAATTCGTCGAATGTTTTCAAAGCACAATAGAGGATGGTGCTATTAGCTGTAATGTTTACAAGGCTTCATATTGTTTTACTTGTATTTACGAATGCCCTTGCGTTGCCTTACAACATGCAGCCTAATCATACGTTTGTGCGCGTAGATCCCTCCCGCATCACAGTGAAAGTGGCGGATATGTGTATTTTGTCTTGCGGAAGTTGTTGATGTCGCGCACATGTTTTCTTCCGTTCTTTCTTTTTTACCTTCCGGCATGGCGCACTAAAACTTCCTTCTATTTTATATTGAGGTAGATTCATAACAAGCAAGAACAGAATGTCGAGAGAACATTAAGACTAGATATCAGAAATTATTACCGCCATTAGATGTGTTTTGCGGCATTACGTGAGCAGAAGCAGCAGTCTTTTCCGAGTTTTCCGAGAGCTGCATCATCCATTTTCTTTCATAATAGGCGAATTTGGTGCGACTGGAATACCCATTCTTTCAGCCAGTGGCATATGCATATAGATATGATGGAATGCGAATTGAGGAAGTTATTCAAGGAATGGAAAGAAAATTGGGAATTCAGGTGAGGTCTAAAAAGGCGCCATCGAGTGGAGCGTTCCCTTGTTTTTTGGAGGTTGTATTGGTCGTTACCGTGATATTTCCAATGGTTTATGGCGGCCATTATCACGACCTCTATCCTCAGTATCGTGTCTTTAGTATTGTTCTGCCAGTGGTAACTAAAGATTTTTTCGCAAGGTATTGGTATCTTCTGGAGCTGGGGACGATTTTCTCAGCATTTTCAGCGCGTTATCATGGAATACCGCGATCTTGCCATATTTTGTTTGTTTGTTTTCCTGTAAGCTTTTGTGTGTTTTTTTTTTTTTTTTGGGGGGGATGGGTCGTACTAGTCCTGCAATTCGTAGAAGTTTACTTCATTGGTTACAAAGGTTTTGTAAATCCATGTTGCAAATACTCAACGAAATAAAAAGCTGTTGTGATTTCTCTTATGCTATGTTGCAATAGTAAACAGCAAACAAGAACTACTACGAGTAATTAGACTTTCAATCTCGCGTGCGTAATTGTGACGTAACGTTCTTATCAACATAATTTCTGCAAAACCAGCATGATGCAAATCATGGTTGAGTCTGGGGAAATCCAGGCCGGCAGGAAACATGATAACGTGAACAGTGGCCACGTCTTTTCCGCCGTGCAATATTCAGGGCCTGCTCGCCTGGCCCGGGCCAAGGCATACAATGTTGATCCTTTTCGGAGGTTAGAAGCTTCTCGCTTCGCTGTAACATGGCGAGATCGCTGAGTAAATGATGAGGCCAGGCGGCAAAGTCTGTCTTTATGAAACTAAAAAGAAGCTTATTCCACGCACGCACGCACTCACTCATGCACGCACGCACACACGCACCTACCCCCCCCACACACACACACATACATACACACACACACGCGTGCACATACGAATGCACGCACGCTCATACACACACGCCTAAGTAAAACAACATGACTGTTCCTGAGCATTCGAGGCAACGTCCCCAGGCTGATCCGCGTCCCTCGCAAGGACTGCATCCTGCCCGGGCTCGGCGTCCAACGTCCGTCCCCGCGGTGCCTCCCTGCTTCGCCTCCAGCGCCTTCCGTGGCTTCAGCAGTCGCGGTTCACTCACTTCCGGTGACTGTGTTTCTTATGGGCTTTTTCGTTCTAAGGAAAGCCTGGATTCGGGTTGAGAATTCTACTTCTTAATGAATTGTCTAAGGAGTTGTGTGCAGTAACGAATAAAACAGAAGTCAGAGACTGGACGCGGAACGCCGGATTTGTTCGCGTTCCGGAAATGACAATCGCCCGCAAGAGGTTGTTGATACTGCGCGGTGATTGGCGCCGCGCGTGCGAGCCTCGCGCCGGCGTCTGCGGGGGAACCGCAAATGACGGGGTGTCTTCAGGTGCGGTGGATCTCGGACGGCTCGCGCGGCTCCCTCCCGCCTCCTTACTTGTTCGGTTTGCTTTAACATCGCATTTCCACTCTAGCGCACACTTAACATATGCTGTATGTCTCCTCAGCCCCAGCATAATATCCTCTTTATACTCCTTCCCTCCATCAGTTTCCCTCACGGTGGTCATCAGCATAAGTTTTGCCGCGGGACACCGTCTCTTCGCCATCAGTAGCTCTGATGCTTGAATCAGTGCCTGCGCCCTCTTTTCACGACGGGCTGGCAGATGCTTCTTTATGAATCGTATTATTATCTGTTCCTCGATCCCTTGTTGCTCTCCCCGTATGAATATGGCAGTTGTCACATCTCCCGGCCATTTCACGTCGAAACGAACCGTCTGGAAGGTGGTATTTACTCTTTATACGTGACTGTCACCCAGTACGCCCACCCAGCACGAGATACGCGGCGGATGGCAGATTCTGGTGGGCAGTCGGGATCAATATCAAGTTTCTCGTTTGGTATAATGTATCGTCGGGGTGTGCCGTTCTTGGGCCTTCACGAGAAAATGTCATGCCGGTTGACTGTTCATGAAGCTCAGTGAGATGACTTGCTGATTAATCACCCATTGACAACGAAGGGAAACAGAGCCCGTCTGTAACGTTAAGAGGATATTTTATCATTCCATTTTTATCTTCGGATTCCATTGTTTGACTTGTTGAAAAACTGTATTGTTCTTAGTGAAGTGTGTTTAGCGGGTGGTGGATCGAGAATCAAGAATGGCACTTATGATAATAATGATGTGTGCGTGTGTGTGCGTGCGTGCGTGCGTGAGTGCGTGCGTGCGTGCGTGCGTGCGTGCGTGCGTGCGTGCGTGCGTGCGTGCGCGCGTGTGTGTGTGTGTGTGTGTGTGTGTGTGTGTGTGTGTGTGTGTGTGTGTGTGTGTGTGCGTGTGAATTCCACTTTACGGATTTTCAAATTCACGTGTATTAACGGCAGCGTCGGGATTCGTTGTAGCATTTGCTCCTTTATACCTTTTTCATCGCGAGAGAGAATTGGCAGTTTGTTTTCGAGCTTCCGCAAGGAACTCGTCTTGTGCAAAGGTATTACCAAAATTTCCGGTGTATCTCGGGGAGCCTTTACATCCGGCCGAATGCGAGGGCCAGTTTGCCGAATTTGATAAAGGTGTAGCTTGGCCCAAGTGTTTCAAAATCATAAGGAAAATTTTTTATGGCTTTACAAAGTAGTGTCTGCAACAAAATAGATACATTTCTTAAGATTTTATCCATCCACTACAAACGCAGGCACAGTGTTTCACCATGACAACTGGCGTAATGTGGCAACTGTGCTTCTTTTCCTGCAAGGCTTGGTTGCTGCAAGAACGTGCAATTACGTGACTCAAAACTTCGTCTTAACGTTGAAAATTGCAATGCTGACGACCCCCGATCAGCGGAATCATTCACGCGGCCCCCATAAGCGGCGAGCATTACGGCGGCGACCACGCAGGCGCCGGGAGCTCATCGCGTCCTTCAGACGGAGTTCAACGGGCGCTGGAGAGGGAAAGTTGACTTCGCCAACAAGGCTAATGTTCGGTGTCATGCTCTTCAACTGTCTCTCTTGGTGCAACTTGTCTTTAAGTCGTCCAGTAGAGCAAGGACAGCCGTGTATGGCTAAGTGTGGAGCGTACATGAGCTTCATGTGCAGTGTCTCTCAAGTACACGAGTCTTTCTCTGTTCTCTGTAACTTTAAGAGATTAGCGACGTCTCTTCATCCAGACCGCAACCAAGGCACAAAACCGGCGTCCGTGCAGTTTCCCCTTGGATTAGCCGGCGTCACGTGGCTTGAGGTCTTCATTACCGCGGAAGCCGTCGCGTTGCGCTTTGACGTCCTTAGCAGCCACGGCACGAAACGGCGAAAAGCCGTCGCGGTGGCGAGGAGACGAGACGGAGATAGTCGCCGAGGGTGAGAAGACTCGGCTCCTGCAGTCGGCTTCCACTAAAGGAGCTTTGGCAGCATCCTCGCCCGTTGCCCGTGCAGGAGCTGCCAGAATGATCCCTAACAAATAGCTGGACATGATCGAAAGTACACCAAAGAACTGCTTGATTAGGACACAGTCAATACTACTATTATTACCGCCGACGCCACTGCTTCTGCAATTACTTCCCTTATTACTCTAATTATTCATTCATTTTATTATTGTAATTGAAAGTTGACCGACCAAGGACGCAGGCAGTCGGCATATATGACGATGCGAAAAGATTCTCGGTTCGCAAATTTTCTTGAAATCGTTTGCAAAAGTAAATGGACGAAAGAATTACAGTATAAAAGTTTACTTGTTTATGCATAATATGTACGTATGCACACACACACACACACACACACACACACACACACACACACACACACACACACACACACACACACACACACACACACACACACACACACACACACAACACACACACACACACACACACACACACACACACACACACACACACACACACACGCACACACACACATATATATAAAAGAGAAAACAGACAGGCTTTGCAATCGGATTACATGACGTAAGTTTTCTGTTGCGAATACATACCTCTCGAACTTTTGCAATTAATATAACAAAATTACACTTGTTCATGCACACATGAAATTCGGTGAATACACGTAAATGATGTATTTTGATATTCAATTAAAAGATTACAATTCTTTTTTTTATTTTTTTTTAGGAACACCAAAATAAAATTACATTTGAATAATATGATCATGAAATAATTCGGTTTTGCTGCCTCAGAAGAAGGGGGGGGGACTCATAAACTCTAGGGTTTACGAGTTTTATCGACTAGTTTATGCCAAGATAAGTTGTGGCGGAATTAAGTTTTCGTTCGAGCATCTTGTGAGGCGTTTGGGATCCTCAAGACGGTCGCCCTCACGCTCTCGCTTCCTCTCCTTTATCAGCTTCTGCTTCTTCCCCTTTATCCTACTCTTCCTACTTTATTTTCTGTTACTCACCCTCTTCCTTTTCCTCTTACTCCTTCTACAACTCACCCATTGTTTCTTGTTTTCACTCATTCTAATTCTTCCCCTCTCCTCTCTCTTTTTTTTTCTTCCTCCGTCATTCCTCTCCCATCCCTTTTTGCTTCGTTTTCTTTTACCTCGTTTTCTCTTCCGTCCTCGTGTCCATTTCTCCGCCTCCTCTTCATCCATCAGCATTTTTCCCTTCTCTCACTTTCATCGCTCTCCTTCTCCTGTCTGCTCATTTTTCTTTATTTTGCTTGTATGCGTTTCCCTATTTTCAGTGAAGAAACTGGAGAGGATTTTCGACTAAAGAACAACAACAATTAAGTGCATAACAGTTCAGAAGGAAAAAGGAAAGCCGAAATGCACAAGCCATAAGAAAGTTGGCACAAAACATCAATAACAAAACCAACCGCTGGAGCAGATAGATCTTGGAATTATTCAAGAAATACCCGGTGCGCTCTGTTCAAGGCCTCTTGGAATTTGGAGAGAGACAGACAGAGAGAAAGAGGGAGAGAGAGAGAGAGAAGAGAGAGAGAGAGAGAGAGAGAGAGAGAGAGAGAGAGAGAGAGAGTAAGAGAGATGGAGACAAAGACAGAAAAAGAGATAATGATAAAGTTAGATAGATAGGTAGACATATATAGTCGATACAAAGACAGGGGGAGAGGGAAGGGGAGGGAGGGAGAGGGAGAGGAGAGAGAGGGGGGAGAGGGAGGGGGAAGGGGAAAGGGAGAGGGAGAAGTAACAGTAGAAGGAGAAGGAACAGGGGGAGGAGAAGGAAAGTGAAGAGAGGGAGATGGAAAGGAAGATGGAAAGGAAGAGAGAGAGAGAGAGAGAGAGAGAGAGAGAGAGAGAGAGAGAGAGAGAGAGAGAGAGAGAGAGAGAGAGAGAGAGAGAGAGAGAGAGAGAGAGGGTGGGGGGGGGGGGCGCAGTAACAAAGCGAGAGACGAGAAGCCGCTGGCGTCGGGGCGAGGCGCGGCCGCACACGGCGACCAGCGTCAAGGCGCGCCTCGGGCATTCTGGCGGGAACGCCAAGGAATAAATCTGAATATCGAGGCTGGAGAAGCTGGGCGGGCAAGCTATTTCTCGAGAAACCTGAGATGAATCTTGCTCACTCTTGAGGGATTCGGATCAAAGAGGCAGGGGAGGGAGGGATGCAGGGGCGAGGCTAGTTGCAGCGCGGTTGATATTGTCTTGGCTTGCCTTGTTGAGTTGCTATTTGGTGTAATTTTATTCATCGTGTTGCTTGAAAGATTTAAAACTTCGCAAAGTGAGTAAGACTGAACCAGTGTGTTTCAGAAACAAAATGACATTCCATTTAATAACAAAGGTGACAAGTGTCATTTAAACAGTTATTTATATTCAGCATTTAGTTCAAAATGAAGATGAGCAACCTAGGATAAGTACGATTTTCCTCAAATTATAATAATTATTAATTGTGAAGGTGATGATGTTAGCATACTGATAGCATTTGCAACAGAGATTTCAAATTCTGTTAATGATAAAACTGATAATTATAATGAGAACAATTAAAATAATAATGATACCGAATATGATGATAATTCCTAAATGAAGATAATTATGATAAAGAAGATAACATTGATAATCATAATGGTCATAATAATCATTATGATGATGATATCATAACAACAACAATATAATAATAATAATAATAATAATAATAATAATTATTATTATTATTATTATTATTATAACCGTAATCATCATCATTATCATTATCATTATCATTATCATTACTACAACAACAACAACAACAACTACTACTACTACTACTACTACTACTACTACTACTACTACTACTACTACTATTACTACTATTGCTACTACCACTACTACTACTACTATTGCTACTACCACTACTACTACTACTAATAATAATAATAATAATAAAAAGATAATAATAAGGATAACATTAGTAGTAAGAATAATAATGATAATGATAACATCACTAGTAATGATAATGATGATGATGATAACGATGATGATAAATATTATTACTATCATTATTAATGTTGATGTCATTATTACTAT
>NC_051388.1:29352447-29354947 GCF_015228065.2 Penaeus monodon | reverse complement strand
TTCTGCTAACGTGTACAGTACAAAGCGCCCGAGGCCTCTCCTGCTCCCGAGCTCGCCTCCACTCCCGCGCCGCCCTGGAGAACGGAAGGCCTGCTCGCGCCCCTTTTCACGGCGGCGGCCGCGGAGGAGTAGCAGCAGTAGCAGCACCAGGAGGACGAGGACGATAATAATAATAATGATGATAATAATAATAATAATAATAATAATAATAATAATAATAATAATAAGAAGAAGAAGAAGAAGAAGAAGAAGAAGAAGGAAGAAGAAGAGGAGGGGAAGAAGAGCAGGACGAGGAAAGGACGAAGGGAAGAATGCGAAGGGCAAAAACTGAGTAGAGGTAAGGAAAAGGGTGAGATTAAAGGAATCGGAATGAAATGTTTTGAGAGGGATAAAGTTGAATAGCAGTGAGAGAAAAATGAAATGGAAGATAGCATCAGAGGACGGCAGTGGCGTAGAAGGGAAAAGGGAAAGGTGAAGGGAGGGCAGGGAGGGCGCCAGCCGTGCCGACCCGCAAGCGAGGGAAGTGGTCCCGCGGGCATGCTCTGCTGGCTGCGTTTGGGTGCGGAGGCCCTTGTTTGCGGAGGAGAGTGCCTCAGCAGCTGCTGCTTCATTTGAGGCGAAATCGGCCGGCGGTCATGCCTCGAACGGGCCCCCGCCGACACCTGTTTCCCGGTGCCCCGTGGAAGTATTAGAATAAGTAGAGCGCAAACTTGTGTTACGACAAATTTTAGCCAGTTTTTAATTTTTGATATGCAAATATAACTGGAAAAAACACCAGTATATCCGCAGTATCATTAATTATCTCTTTAGGGAAAAGCATTAGGTATTTGCGGTGCAGGCGCCAGCGGACGTTCGTTTGAGCGTGCCTAGCGCTTGTTTATTTATTTGGCCATGAATTTGTGAATATAATATGGAATAAAATCATCGAGCGTGTGCATCTTTATTAAGGCTTATTTATTAGTTGAAAGATTAACATAATGCTAGAATACGTTTATTTCCCAGTCTCGCCGTTTCCTGCCGTAATGACTTCATATACTTTTCCATGAAAGAAGGATCCGAACCATCAAAGCTTGCCTAATGGAGGGGCGCGAATCCGGAGTTCACTTTGTAGCAGATTAAACAGTTTCATTTAGTTCCTCGTGTCTTTGGGAAGAGCAGTTCTTGAAGCATAGGCAGCATAAGGCCCTTTTAATATCCGGCTCCCCTATGTAAAGGCTGTTAGGCGGGAATCATCGGGCCGACCGCCCATACCTGCCAACGATTTTTTTTTTTATGTTATTCATATGGGATCGGAATGGGCTCCTGCAGGCCAGGAGTATGTGAGTGTTGTGTGCGTTGTGGCCATCATGCGTGCGCACCGGCCTAGCGTAGTTTAGTGCACGATTCCCCGTGGACACATAAAGGCATATTAGGACACATTATACCAGCGCTGATCAGTGAACCTGTGTACTAACTGTCCGCTCTCTTAATATATTCCGCTCGGTACTTGGGGAGGAATTACGCTCTGGACATTCCTTCCTAGGCTTGTTTTGTCTAGTTATGTTTATGAATATAAAAAATGTATGGAAAAAAACTGGGTTTGTGTGTGTGTGAGTGTGTGTGAGTGTGCGCATATGTCACGCACACATAATTGCATATAACCTATCTACAGGTATATGTTGCTTTAAATCAGAGGTCTTTTAGAGATATTGTTAGTTATCATTTCTTCCAATTCCTTCAGTCTGTAATACCGACGTTGCGTTAATGACGCTTAGCTCTCCGACGGGGCTCAGGACTCTTATCAGGCCCTCAAGTGAGCAGTTCACAAACTTAGAGCTATCGATGGCAAGCCAATTACAGGCGAGTCTCTGAATGTAAAGATAATGGTCCCTCATCGATCTGTCATTAACAAGGCGTCTTCTCTCGAGATGACTCATAATGTAGGAGGTCGGGTCTTTGATGTGGGCCAGAATTCTACACAGTAGTGTGTGTGTGTGTGTGTGTGTGTGTGTGCGTGCGTGCGTGCGTGTGTGGTGTGTGTGTGTGTGTGTGTGTGTGTGTGTGTGTGTGTGTGTGTGTGTGTGTGTGTGTGTGTGTGTGTATTCGTGTGTGTGTGCACGCGCGCGTGCAAATTTTGGCCTCACTCTCAGAAAGATTGATGAATTGCACGAAAAAATTCTCCAAATCCAGCCAATATCATAACGAAATTCCATCCGAGGTGTGCATGCGTTGTGTAACTTCATCCTGTAGTATTTCTGAATTTGAAATTGTAATTTTTGCGAGTGGACGCCGAGAAGAAAAACTTTTCCTCCCAAGAGTTAACCTCCCGCTCCCGGGATGCCTTTCACTCAGCCTTTCTTATTCTGTTTCTTCGTTCACTGCTTTTTTCTCTCTCTCACTTCAGCAGTGAGGTCTGAAGGCCCAGCTTTTACATTTCACTTCCTTCACGTAGCTACCAAACACACGGGCATCTCGTAAGTAATATTATCATCAATATTTTTGCCAGACAGCTTTTGTTAGA
>NC_051388.1:29344947-29347447 GCF_015228065.2 Penaeus monodon | reverse complement strand
CAGCTTTCGGCGTAGTAATCCTGAGAGGACAGACAGTCGCTGTCTACGGTCACTCTCAGCGGCCAGGAACCAGAAGAGGCTGACAGTTGCTTTCTAATGAAGTGATTAATCTGGATTGATTTTCCATTAGTTGGCGTGTGAACGTGGCGGCGCGGAGGCAGCAGCATCTGAGTGCCGCCGCCGCCGCCGTCGCTCTAAAAGGTTTTCGGAAGGAGGTTTGAAGGATTTCTTAGGCAGAAGCTCGGAGGCGCCCAGCTCTTTATTTCTTCTTCGTCTTCTTTTCTTTCCCTTTTCGCTTTTTGGCTTTTCACGCGTGGGAGAAAATGAAAGTAGCGGAAATAATTGGATTTATAGTATTTTGCCAAAGAGACGGTGGTGGTTATTAGAATGGCTTATACATAAACATCAGCATATGCGGCGGGATGCGACGCCCGGTGGCAGGAATCCATCAGCATATGACCTTTCCCTTCTTTATCGCCATTATTTTCCCTTCGTAGTTGCCTTTGCTATCATTTTCATTTTTACGGTTATTATTATTGTTGGTATTATTTCATTGTTATTGTCGTAATAATAGTAATAACATTGATAATTATAATAATAATGATTATAATAATAACAATTATATTTATAATTATAATAATGATAATAATGATAATAATAATAATAATAATAATAATAATAATAATAATAATAATAATAATAATTATAGTAATGATGATGATGATGATGATGATGTTAATGATAATGATAATGATAATGATAATAATGATGATGATGATGATGATGGTGATGATGGTGATGATGATGAGGATGATGAAGATGATGATAATAATAATATTAATAATAATAATAATAATAATAATAATAATAATAATAATAATAACAATAATAATAATGATAGCAATGATAATAATAAAAATTATTATTATTATTATTATTATTATTATTATTATTATTATTATTATTATTATTATTATTATTATTATTATTATTATTATTATTATTATTAACAATATTTTCATCATCCTTATTATTCTTATCAACAGAGTTGCCTTTGCAGCATTGTTGCGTTGATTTTACGTTGTTAACATATTTTAAATTCTGATCTTCATTAACATAGAGCCAAAACAGTTTTAATTTACTTAATTTATCTTTTTCCCTCAGTTTTATAATTGTAAAGGTCGCTATTAAGTCACTTTTTCCTTTCATTTTTTAATCCATAAAAGCAAGTACTTCGTGCCTTCCGCCCATCTCTCTCCTGCCAGCCAGCCTTTCTCTTCGTCGCCTCCTTAGTCATTCTTAGCATCCGCGCACCCCCCCCCCTGCCCCTGCCTGCCCCTCCCCTTCATCCGTAATTTAACTTGCGAGAACTCGGGAAAGCCTTTTTTATTTTGTAGGGGGAAGGAGCGTCGGTTAAGAAGTGAGGCGTGTCTCTGTAATTGCGACGGGAATCGGGAAGGCTTCCAATGACGGACGTTCGGGGGGGGGGGGGGGGTTGAAGGACGACCTCGCCTCCGTGGCTTCGGCGAGGGACCTGCAGTAGTCGGCGAAGGAAGGAGGGAGAGAACTGAATCGATGGTCGGAGAAGCGCCGATGGGCCGGGGTATGCAGGAAGTGGAGAAGAGGCGCGGGATTTTACGAAGCGGACTTAAAAAATGGAGAAAAGAGAGGAAGAAAAACATGTTTTTTTCGTGCTCGCGGCGGTCGTGGTGAGAACTTGCAGATGTGTGAATAAAAGCTGTGGACCGAGAAGGCTGGAATTAAAGGTAAAGGGCCTATGCGAAATCGTAGCCCAAGAAGAATATAGATATCAAAGTAAACCATGCTTATAAAATTATATCTATGTCTGATATGCTGCAGTCTAAAGCAAAAAAAAAAAAAGAAAAAAAAATTAACTAAGATCTGCATATGCTGATTATGGGCCTTCATGGTCCATATGTTTCGTAGATGCGGTGCAGCACTTTCATTTATGCTAATGAGAGTTATGGCTCCATTAAACTATCCCATTTATCGCGGAGCTTTTAGTCTTCGTCGATATATTTGGCGCTGTAATTTAAGCACCTATCCAGACTGCCCGGAGATTATTCTTGACTGAGTTTTATTTTTGTCGAGGTTGCTACATATGGTCCCTTTCCTCCCCGACCCACAGCCTCCCTTCATCTCCCTCGCGGCGCATCCCACACCTGCGCCCCCCCCCCCCCCGCCTCGTGTGTGTTTATCATTACTCTCGCGCTGTTTCGGATTTGCTTGGGTCCCCTGCCGTGCCCTCCGCGCCGCCCTCGAACAGGCGCTCCAGGCCCGTCCCTCCTCTGCCCGAGCGCGTCCTCCCTCTTCCCTTCTCCGCTTGTCTCTCCTTCGCTCGCACGTCTTCTCAGTTGCCTTCCCACCGTCTTTATTCCTCTCGCGCGCGCGATGATCCTCCTCCCCCGCCACCTCTTCTCTCTTCCCCGAACACGCCTCGCATCTTGAAGTATCTCTCCTTCTCCCTTCTTTCCTCACC
>NC_051388.1:29329947-29332447 GCF_015228065.2 Penaeus monodon | reverse complement strand
CACATCATGCGGCGTGCCTTTGCGCGTCCACCTTGCATCGACTCGCTTGCCGGACAAATGGCAGAAGACGTTCCCACTGAGCGTGTTTGTATTCACCTCCATAACGCTGACCAATCACAGTCATGGCTTCGGAGCACTCTCATTGATCCGATCAAGCTTTATGAACGAGTCGCAGGCCAGCCGAAGTCGCGATGCGCCGGGCGTTGCTTACCGGGCAGACAGCAGGAGGGCATCTTCGTGGCTGAGAATGACGGCGCGCCCGAGGGAACAGCTTGGGCTTATGCAAACATATCAGTAAGGCAGCGTGACGGATACTGAAAGGTGACACTTGATGACCGTAATGCTGTCTCATAAAATTATTAATGGTAAAATGGTCAAATATACAACTGAAGTTTATAATGAAGAGTAGACCATGCCCCAGTGTGACGGCGAAGCAGTAGTTGGTGAGCAAGGAGAAACCGTCCATCCAACAGAAGAACCAGTAAGATTCGCTCTCTATTATTTGATTATAGACACATGGTACGCACGATGGAATGTGTGCTCCTATTTTACATTCACTGGCATTGGGGCTTATGAAATGCTAAAACTGGAGATGGATGGTACGTCGATCGCTCTTATGGGATGGATTCGTCGATCAACCCCGTCGTATTGGTAGCAAATCCTTTCCTCGCAGCCTTTCATCAGCGGAGCCCAGCGTATTCACAATCACCAAAACACCCCTTCGCTGTTGCTATTGTGAAAGAGGGTAAAAGGAGATAAATTCCCCCTCATTATTATCAGTGTCTTCATTATAGTTCCCCCCACGTCACCATGCCCTCCGCCGTAGCAGCGAGTCATCCCGCCATTGTGCAGGAAAGTAACCACACGTGTTGACGGCGGTGTCATCTGCCGCACTTTGATGGCGGGAAACGGTTCAGGAGGACTATACAAAAAGCGAGCCCGTGATCCGCACCCAGCGATCTGTGGGAGATGGAGCAGTTGTCAGGGTTGGAGGGGAATGGAGGGGAGGGGAGGAGGAGCGGAGGCGGTGCCGTGTTATCCAAATAGTAAGAGGGAGGGAGTGAGGACGGCGTGGTTGAGGGGGGGGGAGGGCAAGCCTGGCGGGTAGTTGCAAGAATAGCATAAGGAAAGTACTGAAGAGGAGTAATCCATGGAGCCTGGAGCGACGGGCGTGCACGAATTTCCCTGACAAAAAGGGTGTTATGTCTTGTTTAAAGAATTAAGGCATTCAAGGGGAAAATTCCCCTTGGGTTCAAGTTTGTTCACGTGAAAAAGGTTTTGTTCAGAGAGGCGGTCCTGCCCTGCGTCCTCAGGTGGAGTCTTTGTGAGGAGGAGCGAAGATTTAGCGCGTCCTTGTGGCATGGTCCGTTTATCTTAGTGAAATATTGGGCGGGAATAACGCGGCGAATCGTGTGTTCTTAAGCAGGGTTCGGCACGCCAACGGGACGCGGGACTGGGCTCTCCTTAGCCAAGAGCAAACTTATATAAGCTAAAGTGATTCGGATATATGCCGACGTTTTCTCATTCTCAAGAGGCAAAACGTGGAAAAAGACTAAGCATTTCTGGAAAGGAGACTGTATTACTGCAAGTGACACTGTCATTTCGGATTTGGATGATATTTGTAATGCTCTGTTGATTGCATGAGGACGAAAGGACTTTAAAGGAAGAAACTGTCTGAAAGGTTATGATTTTATCTGCACCAGGTCTTTCGTGCCATCCGCAGTCTGGTTCTGACGAAACCGCGACCTATCTGTTATATAGATTTGCCAATATGTCAACGGCAGCGACGCTTTTCGATATTCATTCATTCGGTGCCTCGAGTTTCCGCACTCGTCTCGTCTACCCCCCCCCCTTATCCCCTTTTCCCCTGGCCATTACAGAGTAACCCTTACCCTTTTTTGTGACCTCCTCCCAGGGGCCGCCTGACCCCTGACGCCGTGATTTGCCACACTTTGAGATGGTATTAAAGGGGAGAACAGAATTATGTTCTATGGTCTGTGTCGAATGATTACAAGTGTGATTGGTCCCAATATTTCTCCCCAGTGTGTGGGAACATTGACAGTTGAAGGGCCAGGAGCGCAGCAGGAAGGGGGAGGGGTCGACCAGGGTGGAGCCGAGAAAGGGTTCAGCGAGAGAAGGCAAAATGCGGGAGAGAATGGGAAGCACGAGAAGCAACCCTGGCCGCCTTGCCGATGCTTTAAAGATCAAAGAAGTGGAAGGAAACGTAAACAGGATTCCCTAGAATTCTCGAGCAGTTCGAGGCGGGGACGAGGGGGGGGGAGGTAGGGCGCCGGAGCTTAAGTTCGCGTCCAAGGAAGATATATGGAAGAGATCGGATGATAGCGACGAAATTTGTGGTGTTTCCAGCGAACCGAGAAGAATTAGGCAGAATGTCTGGAAAAAGGAGTTTTACCGCAGGATGCGAAAACAGTTTGCTAATTTAGGATAAATCTGTTTGGAAGAAGATTAAGATCTCAGCGCAAGGGTGAAAGGGTATACG
>NC_051388.1:29314947-29319947 GCF_015228065.2 Penaeus monodon | reverse complement strand
TTCTACTAGTGCTTCGACGGCTGATACTATATTTCCATCGCATCCCCCCCCCCCCTGCATTGTCTTAGGCAGTCTAAGTTACGGTCGTGGAAGCTAGCGGGATCTTCTGCAAAGCTCTGATGACATTTTGAAGGGAAGACCAGAAGCCGCGAGATAAGAAAACAAAACCTGGATATATAAATAAAAGGATTTTTTTTAAGAACAAAAAAAGCATAGAATATAAAGCACCTATATATTACTTGTTCAAGCCAAGTCTATCGATTTTGAAACCGATGTCATACACTTCCTTTTAATTATGCAAATGTGTCATGTGCAGTTAATGAAAAATCTATAATCTGACCATAAATGCGACAAATGGCCGAAAGCATCAATATAATCCACAAATTAGCTTGACCGCCTCATCATGCCACAAACTTAACCACGGGGGAGGGGGAGGGGATGAGAACCGGGCAAGGAGCGAGGGCATGGCAGGAAGGGGAGGAGAGCGGAGGTTTTGGATATAGCTAGAAAAGGTGAATTAGGAATAGTTAGTGAATGAAAAGTTCGGATCTAGCTCGGCAGAGAAATTTTAGGACATATCTGCCAGGGCAGGGCAGGGCAGGGGAGGTCAGGCGCGTGATATACAGTAGACACCTGAAAGCGTTGCTGAAGGGAGCGACGCGAAGGGGCAGGAATGAAGGCAAACAGGAGACGGAGGAATAGGACGAGGGGACAGAGGGGAAACGGGAAGGCGAAGGAGGAGAAAAGAAAGTTTTCGTTGCTGAAAGGGAATAGCTGAGAAGCGTAGACATATTGACAGTAAGGAATGACAGCCAAGTGAGTTAGTAATGAGTATTGTCTATTGATCTATCGGAGGGATGCTGGCAGCCCTCGGAGGACGCGGAGGGAACGCGCGTCTCGAGGGCGGCCGTGCTGTCTCCTGGCCGCGGAGGCTCGCTTTCCCCAGGGAGTGAAAATCGACCCAAGGAAACCAACTGTGTATGGCAACCATAAACCACCGTCGCCTGTCTGTCCGTCGCTAATTGAGATTGCCCGCCTCCTTACGGCTAGGCCCTTGCTTTTGTTTCGAGGTTAAGGCTTAGTTGCGTGGTGCAATGTCGTGTGATTTCGCATAAAAAGTATCATTTTATGTAAGCATTTGTGTTTGTTCGGAGGTGAATTATACGCAGTCTGGAAAGGTTTTGCAAAGATTCTAGAAAAGTTTTAAAAGTAATAACATTACTGGGATGAAAGCTAATTCTTGCAAGGAGACTGGAAACAAGAGGGAAGAGAGAGGCAGTGATACTCCTGCGCAGTCCTCTCCCAGCTTCTTTAGTGACCGTCTCTCTCTCTCTCTCTCTCTCTCTCTCTCTCTCTCTCTCTCTCTCTCTCTCTCCTCTCTCTGTTCTCTGTCTCTTTCTCTACTTCTCTCTGTCTCTCTCTCTCTTCTCTCTTCTCTCTCTTCTCTCCCTCTCCCTCTCCCTCTCCCTCTCCCTCTCTCTCCCTCTCTCTCCCTCTCTCTCCTCTCTCTCTCTCTCTCTCTCTCTCTCTCTCTCTCTCTCTCTCTCTCTCTCTCTCTCTCTCTCTCTCTCTCTCTCTCTCTCTCTCTCTCTCTCTCTCTCACCACATTCCCTGACCCTTGTGCAAGACACAGTGCCTAAAGTATGTTAAGGCAATGCTAATTCAGTTACATAAACATCTCCCGGGGAATGATCATAAACGGGTCCTCTTAAATCGGCAGTATCAGATATAAAGGCAGATTAGATTAGACTTTACATTGGCCCTCCATCCTGCCCGGAATGCCCCAGGCACTCTCCTCAGCTCCGGCTCCTGGAGCAGCTCCGCCGCGTCCTGGAGGAGGGATACGCGAGCGAGGCGGCGGCGCTGCGTGGCGAGGGCCTTCGGAGGGAATTAAGTAGTGGGAGCGCCCCTTTGCATGCTGACCGCTCTCTGTTCTTCTTGCACTCGATCATGATTTGTGTGGCAGTGTTTAATTTCGGAATCACAGGCTTCCGCTCGCCGATGTCATTCAAGGTTGCCAAAGCTCTTAGTTGATTTCATTTGCTCCTTTGCAATGGGAAGTGGATTTTTTCAGAAAAAGAGAATTAATAAAAAAAGATAGAATATACAAGATTCAGTATCACGGATAGAGATGACCACTTATTCAGTATGGACAGGGCGACGCTTTCGAGGCACAGACGTATCCTGTATGTTTTTCTTTGTATCTTTTGCTCAATAGGTATTTCATCCTGATATAGGTAATACAAAACTCTCTCTCTCTCTCTCTCTCTCTCTCTCTCTCTCTCTCTCTCTCTCTCTCTCTCTCTCTCTCTCTCTCTCTCTCTCTCTCTCTCTCTCTCTCTCTCTTCCTCTTTCTCTCTCGCTCTCTCGCACACACACACACACACACACACACACACACACACACACACACACACACACACACACACACACACACACACACACACACACACACACACACTACACACACACTAACTGATTGACTCCCTCACTCCCTCACCATGCCTTCCTTTCTTTTCTCTTTCTCTTATTTCCCTCCCATCTCTTGGACATTTTTCTTTCCTATCTAACTTCCAACTTTTATCTCCCTCCTTCCCTTCGGTTCGTTCTCTTTCCTGCTTTATTTTCAAGATTTCTGATCTGCACAACAACTTGACGTCAGTGAGAGCGAGCCAACAAAACGCCGTAAGTTAGCTAAGTTTTCCCATTCTGTCAAGGGTTTATTTGCTGGTATCTTGAATGGAAGGCAAAAGCTTTGATAAGTTGGGTTCTGGGCCCCTTATGAAGTATGTTTCATAGCATGCGCCTTAATACGCTTTTATCCAAGGGTAATTGTGTAGCATGTCGTGGCATTTGGGGTGTTTACTGATGTGATTTAACGTTATATGGATAGGTGAGTGATGTTGGCTACTTTTTCTATAGTAGCTAGCGGAGTGGAATGACTGTGGATCATTTATATCATTTGATATACGTTTTATTGAGTGACTTTGATAACCATTAAGGTTCAACACACGAGCTCGGTCAGTGGTGGTTTTGTGAACTATGCTGAGGAAGATTAATGATGCCCTTCCTTTATGACGAAGCATCATTACCATCAGGGGAAGCGGAGAGCCTGAGCCTCGCCCCTCGGCCTATCCCTTGCAGGAGGGGAGCTCGGGTTTCTCCCCGCCGTCCCCGCGGATTCTTTGCCTCTTTCTTGGAGAGGAGAGGACTGAAACTGGAGCGGGTTCGCGCGACGCCTTTATTTCATGCCTCTATAATTTTCCTTGTGGCGGATCATGTTCGTCCTTTGAGGGACACGAGATCAGATAGAGGGGTAGAGATTTTGCGTTCAATTCCTGCGCTGCCAGTGGATGGTAACCCGGCCATTCCTTGCCCACAAGGGGAATTTATAGGCAAAACAGACAGCCTGTCCCACCAAACATAAGAATAACCATTGTAGCAAAGTGAATTAACTTAATGAATTACTATTTATATTATGTTTACTCATATAAATGTATGCATATATATATATATATATATATATATATATATATATATATATATATATATATATATATATATATAGATAGATAGATAGATAGATAGATAGATAGAAGAGAGAGAGAGAGAGAGAGAGAGAGAGAGAAGAGAGAGAGAGAGAGAGAGAGAGAGAGAGAGAGAGAGAGAGAGAGAGAGAGAGAGAGAGAGAGAGAGAGTGCGTGTGTGTGCGTAATTCTCACTCTCGTGCGAGCCAGCATAAGCATCATTGCCCAGAGAGCAAATGAACTATATAAATTTTTGTTTTGAATTGTTGCAAGTTCGAGAACTAACCCAGTCAGTAGGCTGGAATCCGCTGTAGAAAAAGAGATTTTATTGGTGAACTGCAGCTGAGCTGGAACACTCATTTATACCCTTAGGCATATTTCATGTCCTTGCCAGTTACTAAACCCATTTGTTACTTCAGCGTGTAATATCCCTGTTTCGTTCCCTGACAGTTTTATAATAAGAGATGCGCGGGAATTATTCTTCAGAGAATGTCGGCTTTGCTCACCCGCTCTGAAGCAGAGCCCGAACATTTCGTATAGATCTAGATAATATTTAGATAAGCTTTCTTTGGTTTGCTCTCTCATTTTTACGGTTTTCTTGCGTTGATTTTACTTTCTAAAAATGCAAGCTGAACAAATGCTCCTAGTTCCGAAAACAAAAAATGGGAACGGGCGAGCACATACGGTCGAACGTTTCAAAATCTCAAGGGCAATCGTGCCAGTGAGCATTGTTACCATTACTCTCTCCGGTGAGATTAATAAACCTCAATTACTCGGTCAGGTCAGTTCGAAGAGAAAAAATGAATTAATGAATGCCCTCTTCATCAACGATCCCCAAGTTCTGAATCTCTCGTAATCACCTTTTGGGTGATGGAAAGAGTCGTCAGCAGATCACACAATCAAGAGGCGGCGAGCTAATCACAGTCAGGCGTCATAATCGGCGCCGCGACACTCATTGGTTCCGTAATGACTGGTCGCCCCGATGAGCCCGGCCCTCGGCGCTCATTAACATGGACGCGCTGAAGCCTAAACAGGTCCGCAGACATCCTTCGCGCTGCCTCTCGCTCTCCAGGAGGGACGACGAGCCCGTCCATTTGATCTCGCCGGAGAGCTCTTGTTCATGCTAATCTCCTGCTCCGGCAACGCGGCCAGGCCAGGGGCGAGGGTGAGGGATGGCGCTAAGGCGGGCGACGTGAACTTGTGGCGTCCCTTGACCATTGATCCGATAATGATTTCCAGTGAGCGGAGAAGCCTATCCCCGGTCCCCCCCCCCTCCCCCCAGCGATTGGGGAAGAAAAGTTTCTGTGCTTTTCTGGTGACGTTTCTTTTCCATATTTCCACGAAAGGTGTGTGGCAATCGCAGTGAACGTTTTTGATGGTGAAGGTATCTTTGCAGTTAATGCCATCTAAAGGCATCGACGCATGGACATAAAAAGAGATGGTAAAGAATATGAAGAAACTAACGTGAAAAGA
>NC_051388.1:29304947-29309947 GCF_015228065.2 Penaeus monodon | reverse complement strand
ACGCTCACTCGGGCGAGTAAAGTGTTTGTCTTTTTTCGTTGGTACTTTTGTCCATCTACGCTACATAGTGTGCACCAACTAGAATGTTGTAGTAAGGGACATAAATCAAAGGAAATAATATAATACTCTTGACAGGCTAATGGCTCTTATATATTCCTAAAAAGCGCACATAAATTCTGGTCAGCGCTACGCACAGAAAACTAGCACACGGGCTGTTGCCGGCATAATATACTAGAGTCCCCTGCTAGGCGCGTAGACCCCGCCCCCTTCCTTACATCTCCAGCTACTAAGGTCAGGCGAGAGTCTCTTTAAGGTCTCCTTAACTCAAGGCCTCCCGAGATGTGTCGCCAAGACCGGAAGTACCTTCTCCTTGCCCCTTCATGTGACGTCACTAAGAGGCTGGAGCTGTTAAACTAATTTCAACCATTGATAGAGATCCTCCTGCCTTGTATAATTGCGTTATCAAACTATTATGTTCCCAGATGCTCTTATTATAGGGATTTACGCTTCACCGCCATCGCTAGCGTTAAAAGCTTTATAGCGCGCAACTAATCAAGAGACAATGCATGGCTATGGGATGGAGGATATCCTAATTAGCCAGTCATTAGCCTCGGTGTCCTAATGATCCTGAAGGGAGTCTTGCGTGCCGGGGACTCTTAGCCAATCTGTCAACGTCCTTACAACCCGGATGCCTTTAACTGTTATTTAAGATAAAAAGTCTCGTAGGGAAACTTTTTAAAAGACCGTCGGAGTTTTCCCTGAATTTGAAAGTCCAATATAACAGCATTCACTTCGGTCTATCATTTGTATTTTACTCCATATTTCAAGCCACAAATATGCAAGTACAAACAGAAGTACGTAAATTTGTGCGTTGTGGGTGTACACCAACTTTGGCGATAGCTGTCCAATAGTACGAAGTCTAATGTATTTGTATTTTTTTTCAATTTCAAAACAGTGGCTTTAACCCAGCGAGTCTCAAGTGAAAATCGATGTCTCCTCAGCGGCGTGTCATTACAGGTACCCTCCATTCTGGTCCCCTCCCCCTCCCCCCAACTCACATCCCGGGAAAGTATCGATGTTTTATATTGCAGTCATCTCTTCCGTTTGATATTGATGGTATTAGGGAGTTGGTTGTCATTTCGAAGAGGAATACATTGAACAATCTAGGAGAGAAGTGTGAGGACGGTAGAGAAGATTAATATTTCTTTGCAGATACATTTTACACATTTCGTGCCATTCTCAGTTATGAATCTTGCTACTTCCCCTTTCCTTCCCCCGCTCGCAGGCTCGCCTACCCGCCCCCATCCACCTACCTCCTCCCCTAACTTCCAATCCACCTCCCCCCCCCCTGTGATGCACCGTTATCGCTGTATTTTGGTCTGATTTTTCCCCTTGGGCAAGACTCTACCTTTTCATGAGCCTCGTTTGAGCCCCGCCGTTATTTAAGGTTGAAACGCGACCGAGCCGAGAGCGAGAAACAATTGGCATTCAGCGGAAGGAATTGTTGCATATCATTGTAGCTATTGTTTCCGACAGCAACGGGGAAACAATACAGCATCTTTTTAAGTATTCTTAGTACATATGACTCTGCCTGTCTTGGCAGCCCAGAGAACCGCGCTGGAATATGCGCGATCATCGCCATCGTATTCTGTAGTTAGGACTCAGAAAAATGGCGACCGCCCCCATCACGAGGAAATGAGTTTGCACAGCGGTTCGGGGGCAGATGTTGCGAAGCAAAGAAAACAGGTCATGTGCTGGAAGGCGAGCTTACATAGAGGCAATATTGACAAGCGGGGCTTAGTGGTCCCAAGTGTAAAGTTTCCCTTCCATTGTCTTATCCTGATAAACCTGCGCCGCTGACTTGTTCCAAATGCCCAGATTTTTTCCCGCTTTTTCTCGGCATTTCTTCATCGTTTTTAGGCCAGATTTTGTTCTGGTTGTGATATGAGGTCGGTTTCTTTTCCCCAGTCGTGCTCTTGCACGGTGAAGATATCGATGCTGTTATTGGTATTAGATTTAAAGGTGAGGAATCGAGTTACAGGAGCTCTGTCACTGCTGCGCCCTCGTCACGAGGCGAAGAGCAAGAGCCTCGCGAGCCGCAGCCCGAAGGCGGCCGCGAGGGAGGCCCTGGCGAGCGGGCGTGATGTCGCTTACCAGATATTGACCTGGGCGCCCACAGCAAACATTCACAACATTTTTTGGTTGATGAATAGCATTAAATAACAACGGTAGCAAAGACGGTTTTCTTTGCAAAGGGTAACACCTTAAACAGGAAAATCCATCAGCGTTCTATAGTCGTTAAACTGTTTGATTATTCAAATTATTGGAGGGATCGTGCTGGTGATGTCACTTAAGCGGCTGCTGCATCAGACATCCCAAGGTTGTCAGAGCGAGGGCGACACACATCATCGGCGCCGACACCATTTTCCCCTGTTCATTCACGACGCCTTTCCCCTGCCCCGAAGCATCATGTCATCGTTCCATCCATCACTTTGCTGCCTCGGCGTAAAGCGCCCCCCACCTTTTCTGACACTTTTATCCTGTTATTCTTACCAATCTCCCTTATCCTGCCCGCCACCCTCCTCCCGAAACCGACATTTTCGGTTTTTATTCGCTTATGATTTTCTCCCTTTCTTGTCGCTTACTTCTTCCTCACCCTAAAACCGCGTCCCATTCATCTCTCCCTTAACGCAAGGGGAAGAGCAGGCCTAAGGAGGACACGACTGGCACCTAAATGGTCCTGGAAAGAGTTCGCGGTGCCGTCTGTGACAGACGGCGCCGCATGGCACTGCTTAACGCTGAACAGACAACCCGGGTTAGGTGGATCCCGAAGTTCGAAAAGAAAGGGGTCTTCTTTCTGTAGCGGCCTGCTACTTCTGGAAGATTAAAGGTAAAGTTAACGAGAAAACGAGGCTCTCAAAATGTAGAAAAATGTATGGTCGGTGAGCAGAACGAAGAAAAGTTAGGGAAAAGTTCTCTCTTGCTGACAGTGTAAAGTTTAAGGGGCGAGAGAGCGGGCGATGGGAACGGAGGTGTTCGAGAGGACCGTAGGAAGGAGAATCAGGGAATGAGTATGATTATGAGGCATTTTGAGCTCGGAGGATAATGAGTGAAAAATACAGCGATTGGGAAGGCGGAGCTGAGTTTGGGAAAGGAGATTGCTCGGATCAGAAGGGGAGGGAAGGAGAGGAAGTTTTGGAGATAACAAGTGGGCGTGGAAACGATGTCATGAAAGAGGGCTGGAGATAATGAATGAACGGAGGAAGCAGTAGAGAGCGGCGAAAGTAGGAGGATTGAGAGCTGATGAGAGAAGCTTGGGTGGAAACTGGAAGGAGTGATGCGAAAGTTCCTAATTCCCCCCGTTAGCCCATGGCCCATTTCGCCCATCGCCGCCGCAGTCATCGCTTTCTGCTTATCATCAGCAGCATCACAGCCTGCTTATCGCCGCCATCAGTCCTTGTTAACCTTCCATCCTCCTCCTGGGCGGGAACGTGACCAAGATCGGCAAGAGTGCCACCTTCCGAGAGGAGGAGAGGGGGGGGAGGGGACAAGGAGGAGGATGGGCAGAAGATGTGAGGTGAAGGAGGAGGAGGAGGATGGGGAGGAGGAGGAGAGAAGGAGGAGGAGGAGGAGGAAGAGAAGGAGAAGCAGGAAGAAGAGAAGGAGGAGGAATTGAAGGAGGAGGAATGGGGGGAGGGGGAGGAGGAAGAGGAGGAGGGGGATGGGGAGGAGGAGGAGGAAAGTGAGAGTAGATGCCAAAGAAGTGCGGAGGAGTGAAGGGGAGGGGAGCGGAGTGCAGAGAATGGCAGTCCAAGTCTGTCTCCGCGTTAGGTCACGACCTCGCCTGGGTCCCCGCTTCCGAGAACCATCCTTTCACTCTGCTACTCGTCTCTCCGTCATATCGTCTTTGTTCCTGCGAGAAATGAGGCTTTTGATTACTTGGACGGAAGCGCCGAGTGCCGTCATTGAATTTTCACGCGCCTCCTCCTCTGGCTGCCTGGGTTTTATCGGGCAGAGGCATTGTGTTCAGTTGTTCTGCTCGTGTCGTGTCCTCTTGGCCTCGCCTCTTGTCCCGCGCTTGCATCCTCGCTCTGACCTGATATTCTCTGAGTGGCATTTATTACGGCTATGCGAACTCAGGTCACCCATTTTTGTATAGCCTTATTGCTCTCAGCTTCGGCTCTTGAGTTGCATCAGTTTCCTCTTCCTCCACTTTAAGGTTCTTCAAGACCCAGGCTCGGTCTCCCCCGCCGCCCCCTCCCCTTCCCCTGCCTCTCCACCCGCATATATTCAGGCTCAAGTCTTTGGGGTCGCACACCTGACTAGGTTACCTGCGCCTGGGTTAAGGTGGCCGAGAAGTCATTAGGATTCACCCAAGCGCGGCGTCCTTCAGAGACTGCTAGGATAATGTCGGAGAAGGCTTGGTGTGAGGCTGAGAAGGGGCGGAGGGGAGGGGGCGGAGTATACAGAATATGGCATGAAAGAGGGAAGGCGCCGTGTAAATATCGGGTTAAGAAGTGATATTTCCAAGCGAAGGTTGAAGGGCAACGGGACTGAAGTAGATGTTGTTAGCCCAGGAAAATAAGCTCTAATCTTACCAATCAAATTATATTACACTGAATGCCGTGTTGGAGAGGCACTCATTTTAGAAGTGTGACTGTAGATGCGTCTCGACCCATTTATACGCCCGTCCCTAACCCGCCGAGAGCCGGGTAACGATTTCCCGATTATGTGATAACGGTGTGTCTCACGGCCGTCCTCTTAATGTAATTCCCCGCTCACTTATGGCAAAAACGCTCGCCCGACTTTCTCCCTTCTCCCTCTCGATCGGTTTTCTCTCTGCCTCTCTTCCTTTCTTACCACGAGGGTCAGCCTTCGGCGAGGGGCACTGTGCCACCACCACCCTTGTTTGTCCCTTGGAGGCACTTCCAAGAAAATATAATTTAGTGTATGAAAAGTCCATGGTTGTGTGTAACGTCCTTGATGTTCCATAAAGGCTC